>NW_026511889.1:37500-47105 GCF_027579735.1 Bombina bombina | reverse complement strand
AATATATACACACACAATGATATATATATATATATATATATATATATATATATATACACATATATATATATATATATATATATATATATATATATATATATATACACACACACACAATGATACACTGACACGTTATATACACACACACACAATGATATACTGACACGTTATATACACACACACACAATGATATACTGACACGTTATATACACACACACAATGATACACTGACACGTTATATATACACACGCACACAATGATACACTGACACGTTATATATATACACACACACAATGATACACTGACACGTTATATACACACACCCACACAATGATACACTGACACATTATATACACACACACACAATAATACACTGGCACTTTATATACACACACTGATACACTGACACGTTATATACACACACACACAATGATACACTAACACGTTCTATATACACACACACTGATACACTGACACATTATATACACACACACACACACAATGATATACTGACACGTTATATACACTGACACGTTATATACACACACAATGATACACTGACACGTTATATACACACACACAGATACACTGAAATGTTATACACACACACACAATAATACACTAACACGTTATACACGCACACACTGATACACTGACACGTTATATACACACACACAATGATACACTGCCACGTTATATACACACACACACAATGATACACTGACACGTTATATACACACACAATGATACACTGACATGTTATATACACAGACACACACAATGATACACTGACACGTTATATACACACACAATGATACACTGACAGGTTATATAAACACACACACAATGATACACTGACACGTTATATACACACACACACACACAATGATACACTGACACGTTATATACACACACACACACACACACACAATGATACACTGACACGTTATATACACACACACACACAATGATACACTGACACATTATATACACACACACAATGATACACTGACACGTTATATACACACACACACACACACAAATAATACACTGACACTTTATACACACACACACACTGATACACTGACACGTTATATACACACATACAATGATACACTGACACATTATACACACACACACACACACACACAATGATACACACACACACACACAATGATACACTGACACGTTCTATACACACACACAATGATACACTGACACATTATATACACATACACACGCACAATAATACACTGGCACGTTATACACACACACACAATGATACACTGACACGTTATATACACACACACACACAATAATACACTGACACGTTACACACACACAATACACTGACACATTATACACACACACTGATACACTGACACGTTATACACACAATGATACACTGACCCGTTATATACACACACACACACACACACACACACAGAGAATGATACACTGACACGTTATATACACACACACAATGATACGCTGACACGTTATATACACACACACACAATGATACACTGACATGTTATATACACACAATGTCAAAAGAGTTAAACAGCAAAAGCAAAGTAGCGGATAGCGTGAAGTCAGGCTGCCAGGAGCCTGAAATACAAAGTCTGAGCAGTACTTACTCACATACAACTCCCAAAGACTGGAAACCAATCCTCATATAACAAGCCAGCAAGCAAAGGTGAGTCGAGCGGCGTTGCAACAAACAGGGGAGGATTTAACTGTCACCTCTTACCCCGTAAGCGCCTGCAACTCTGCTAAGCCGATTCACATCCAAGGGAACAGAGGACGCCAAAACGATCTCACCTGCAAACACCACTGCCAAACGTGGTCAAAGGCTTGTTACGCTACCATACGCAGCAGAGGTACGTCATCTGTGAGGGAGGAGGAGTAGGTCCATGATCCAATGCAGCCCCGTAGAGGAATCCTTAGACGGTAGTGGGTAGGCAGACAGAGGTACAAGGAGTCGCCAAGGATGAGATGTATAAAAAATAACTTTTATTAGAAGAATCCATAAAAACAGGAAACAATAGATCCCAGGGGGGAACAGATGATGCGAGAGGAGTAAGCAACCGGCTTACGCGTTTCGGCCAAAAAGGGCCGTAATCATAGCCTATGATTACTATGATTACGGCTATGATTACGGCCCTTCTTGGCCGAAACGCGTAAGCCGGTTGCTTACTCCTCTCGCATCATCTGTTCCCCCCTGGGATCTATTGTTTCCTGTTTTTATGGATTCTTCTAATAAAAGTTATTTTCTTCTGTTAAGTGTGATCAGTCCACGGGTCATCATTACTTCTGGGATATTAACTGCTCCCCTACAGGAAGTGCAAGAGGATTCACCCAGCAGAGCTGCATATAGCTCCTCCCCTCTACGTCACTCCCAGTCATTCTCTTGCACCCAGCAACTAGATAGGTCGTGTGAGAGGACTATGGTGATTATACTTAGTTTTATATCTTCAATCAAAAGTTTGTTATTTTAAAATAGCACCGGAGTGTGTTATTACCTCTCTGGCAGAGTTTGAGGAAGAATCTACCAGAGTTTTGCTATGATTTTAGCCGGAGTAGTTAAGATCATATTGCTGTTCTCGGCCATCTGAGGAGTGAGGTAAACTTCAGATCAGGGGACAGCGGGCAGATGAATCTGCATAGAGGTATGTAGCAGTTTTTATTTTCTGACAATGGAATTGATGAGAAAATCCTGCCATACCGATATAATGTCATGTATGTATACTTTACACTTCAGTATTCTGGGAGAATGGTACTTCACTAGAATTACACTGTAAGAAAGACATAAAGCTGTTTAATAACTAGAGATTATGTTTAACGTTTTTGCTGGAATGTAAAATCGTTTTCATTTGCTGAGGTACTGAGTGAATAAATGTTTGGGCACCATTTTTCCACTTGGCAGTTGCTTAAATCTGTTTTTTTCTGTCAGTTTCTGTTCTCCCTCACTGCTGTGTGTGTCGGGGAGGGGCGCTTTTACTATGCATCAAATATTTCAGTCAGCAACTCATTGTATTCCCTGCATGATCTGGTTCATCTCTACAGAGCTCAGGGGTCTTCAAAACTTATTTTGAGGGAGGTAATTTCTCTCAGCAGAGCTGTGAGAATTATAGTTTGACTGAAATAAAAACTTTTATTCTGTAATTTGTTTCCTGCTTTCAGAAATTGTTATCTTTGCTAATGGGATTAAACCTTTGCTAAAGTTGTGTTGTTTACAAGGATTGAGGCTATAACTGTTTCAATTTATTAATTTTTAACTGTCATAGATCTTCTGTGCTTCTTAAAGGCACAGTACGTTTTAATATTATTCTATTTGAATTGTATTTCCAAGTTGCAAGTTTATTTGCTAGTGTGTTAAACATGTCTGATTCAGAAGATGATACCTGTGTCATTTGTTGCAATGCCAAAGTGGAGCCCAATAGAAATTTATGTACTAACTGTATTGATGCTACTTTAAATAAAAATCAATCTGTACAAATTGAACAAATTTCACCAAACAACGAGGGGAGAGTTATGCCGACTAACTCGCCTCACGTGTCAGTACCTACATCTCCCGCTCAGAGGGAGGTGCGTGATATTGTAGCGCCGAGTACAGCTGGGCGGCCATTACAAATCACATTACAGGATATGGCTACTGTTATGACTGAAGTTTTGGCTAAATTACCAGAACTAAAAGGTAAGCGTGATCACTCTGGGGTGAGAACAGAGTGCGCTGATAATATTAGGGCCATGTCAGACACTGCGTCACAGGTGGCAGAACATGAGGACGGAGAACTTCATTCTGTGGGTGACGGTTCTGATCCAAACAGACTGGATTCAGATATTTCAAATTTTAAATTTAAACTGGAAAACCTCCGTGTATTACTAGGGGAGGTGTTAGCGGCTCTGAATGATTGTAACACAGTTGCAATACCAGAGAAAATGTGTAGGTTGGATAAATATTTTGCGGTACCGACGAGTACTGAGGTTTTTTCCTATACCTAAGAGACTTACTGAAATTGTTACTAAGGAGTGGGATAGACCCGGTGTGCCGTTCTCACCCCCTCCGATATTTAGAAAAATGTTTCCAATAGACGCCACCACAAGGGACTTATGGCAAACGGTCCCTAAGGTGGAGGGAGCAGTTTCTACTTTAGCTAAGCGTACCACTATCCCGGTGGAGGATAGCTGTGCTTTTTCAGATCCAATGGATAAAAAGTTAGAGGGTTACCTTAAGAAAATGTTTGTTCAACAAGGTTTTATATTGCAACCCCTTGCATGCATTGCGCCGATCACGGCTGCAGCGGCATTCTGGATTGAGTCTCTGGAAGAGAACATTGGTTCAGCTACTCTGGACGACATTACGGACAGGCTTAGAGTCCTTAAACTAGCTAATTCATTCATTTCGGAGGCCGTAGTACATCTTACTAAACTTACGGCGAAGAATTCAGGATTCGCCATTCAGGCACGCAGGGCGCTGTGGCTAAAATCCTGGTCAGCTGATGTTACTTCTAAGTCTAAATTGCTTAATATACCTTTCAAAGGGCAGACCTTATTCGGGCCCGGGTTGAAAGAGATTATCGCTGACATTACAGGAGGTAAAGGCCATGCCCTGCCTCAGGACAAAGCCAAAGCCAAGACTAGACAGTCTAGTTTTCGTTCCTTTCGTAATTTCAAAGCAGGAGCAGCATCAACTTCCTCTGCACCAAAACAGGAAGGAGCTGTTGCTCGCTACAGACAAGGCTGGAAACCTAACCAGTCCTGGAACAAGGGCAAGCAGACTAGGAAACCTGCTGCTGCCCCCAAAACAGCATGAATTGAGGGCCCCCGATCCGGGATCGGATCTAGTGGGGGGCAGACTTTCTCTCTTCGCCCAGGCTTGGGCAAGAGATGTTCAGGATCCCTGGGCGCTAGAGATAATATCTCAGGGATACCTTCTGGACTTCAAATACTCTCCTCCAAGAGAGAGATTTCATCTGTCAAGATTGTCAACAATCCAGACAAAGAAAGAGGCTTTTCTACGCTGCGTACAAGAGCTCTTGTTAATGGGAGTAATCCATCCAGTTCCACGATCGGAACAGGGACAGGGGTTTTACTCAAATCTGTTTGTGGTTCCCAAAAAAGAGGGAACTTTCAGACCAATCCTGGACTTAAAGATCCTAAACAAATTCCTAAGAGTTCCATTGTTCAAGATGGAGACTATTCGGACAATTTTACCTATGATCCAAGAGGGTCAGTACATGACCACTGTAGATTTAAAAGATGCTTACCTGCACATACCGATTCACAAAGATCATTACCGGTACCTAAGGTTTGCCTTCCTAGACAGGCATTACCAGTTTGTGGCTCTTCCATTCGGATTGGCTACAGCGCCAAGAATCTTCACAAAGGTTCTGGGTGCTCTTCTGGCGGTACTAAGACCGCGGGGAATCTCGGTAGCTCCATACCTAGACGACATTCTGATACAAGCTTCAAGCTTTCAAACTGCCAAATCTCATACAGAGTTAGTGCTGGCATTTCTAAGGTCACATGGATGGAAGGTGAACGAAAAGAAAAGTTCACTCGTTCCACTCACAAGAGTTCCCTTCCTGGGGACTCTTATAGATTCTGTAGAAATGAAGATTTACCTGACAGAGGACAGGCTATCAAGACTTCAAAGTGCTTGCCGCACTCTTCATTCCATTCAACACCCGTCAGTGGCTCAATGTATGGAGGTAATCGGCTTAATGGTAGCGGCAATGGACATAGTACCCTTTGCACGCTTACACCTCAGACCACTGCAACTGTGCATGCTAGGTCAGTGGAATGGGGATTACTCAGACTTATCCCCTTCTCTGAATCTGGATCAAGAGACCAGAAATTCTCTTCTATGGTGGCTTTCTCGGCCACACCTGTCCAGGGGGATGCCATTCAGCAGACCAGACTGGACAATTGTAACAACAGACGCCAGCCTTCTAGGTTGGGGTGCCGTCTGGAATTCCCTGAAGGCTCAGGGACTATGGAGTCAGGAGGAGAGTCTCCTGCCAATAAACATTCTGGAATTGAGAGCAGTTCTCAATGCCCTCCTGGCTTGGCCCCAGTTGACAACTCGGGGGTTCATCAGGTTTCAGTCGGACAACATCACGACTGTAGCTTACATCAACCATCAGGGAGGGACAAGAAGCTCCCTAGCTATGATGGAAGTATCAAAGATAATTCGCTGGGCAGAGTCTCACTCTTGCCACCTGTCAGCAATCCACATCCCGGGAGTGGAGAACTGGGAGGCGGATTTCTTAAGTCGTCAGACTTTTCATCCGGGGGAGTGGGAACTTCATCCGGAGGTCTTTGCCCAAATACTTCGACGTTGGGGCAAACCAGAGATAGATCTCATGGCGTCTCGACAGAACGCCAAGCTTCCTCGTTACGGGTCCAGATCCAGGGATCCAGGAGCAGTCCTGATAGATGCTCTGACAGCACCTTGGGACTTCAGGATGGCTTACGTGTTTCCACCCTTCCCGTTGCTTCCTCGATTGATAGCCAGAATCAAACAAGAGAGAGCATCAGTGATTCTAATAGCACCTGCGTGGCCACGCAGGACTTGGTATGCAGACCTGGTGGACATGTCATCCTGTCCGCCTTGGTCTCTACCTCTGAAACAGGACCTTCTGATACAGGGTCCCTTCAAACATCAAAATCTAACTTCTCTGAAGCTGACTGCTTGGAAATTGAACGCTTAATTTTATCAAGACGTGGGTTTTCTGAGTCAGTTATTAGTACCTTAATACAGACTAGGAAACCTGTTACCAGAAAGATTTACCATAAGATATGGCGTAAATACCTACATTGGTGTGAATCCAAAGGTTACTCTTGGAGTAAGGTTAGGATTCCTAGGATATTGTCTTTTCTACAAGAAGGTTTAGAAAAGGGTTTATCTGCTAGTTCATTAAAGGGACAGATCTCAGCTCTGTCCATTCTGTTACACAAACGTCTGTCAGAAGTTCCTGACGTCCAGGCTTTTTGTCAGGCTTTGGCCAGGATTAAGCCTGTGTTTAAAACTGTTGCTCCACCATGGAGTTTAAACCTTGTTCTTAATGTTTTACAGGGCGTTCCGTTTGAACCCCTTCATTCCATTAATATAAAGTTGTTATCTTGGAAAGTTCTATTTTTAATGGCTATTTCCTCGGCTCGAAGAGTCTCTGAATTATCAGCCTTACATTGTGATTCTCCTTATTTGATTTTTCATTCGGATAAGGTAGTCCTGCGTACTAAACCTGGGTTCTTACCTAAGGTAGTTACTAACAGGAATATCAATCAAGAGATTGTTGTTCCTTCTTTATGCCCAAATCCTTCTTCAAAGAAGGAACGTCTACTGCACAACCTGGATGTAGTCCGGGCTCTAAAATTTTACTTGCAGGCAACTAAGGAATTCCGACAAACGTCTTCTCTGTTTGTCATTTACTCTGGGCAGAGGAGAGGTCAAAAAGCTTCCGCTACCTCTCTTTCTTTTTGGCTTCGTAGCATAATTCGTTTAGCTTATGAGACTGCTGGACAGCAGCCCCCTGAAAGAATTACAGCTCATTCTACTAGAGCTGTGGCTTCCACTTGGGCCTTCAAGAATGAGGCCTCTGTTGAACAGATTTGCAAGGCTGCAACTTGGTCTTCGCTTCATACTTTTTCCAAATTTTACAAATTTGACACCTTTGCTTCATCGGAGGCTATTTTTGGGAGAAAGGTTCTTCAGGCAGTGGTTCCTTCTGTATAAAGAGTCTGCCTATCCCTCCCGTCATCCGTGTACTTTTGCTTTGGTATTGGTATCCCAGAAGTAATGATGACCCGTGGACTGATCACACTTAACAGAAGAAAACATAATTTATGCTTACCTGATAAATTCCTTTCTTCTGTAGTGTGATCAGTCCACGGCCCGCCCTGTTTTTAAGGCAGGTAAATATTTTTTAATTTATACTCCAGTCACCACTTCACCCTTGGCTTTTCCTTTCTCGTTGGTCCTTGGTCGAATGACTGGGAGTGACGTAGAGGGGAGGAGCTATATGCAGCTCTGCTGGGTGAATCCTCTTGCACTTCCTGTAGGGGAGCAGTTAATATCCCAGAAGTAATGATGACCCGTGGACTGATCACACTACAGAAGAAAGGAATTTATCAGGTAAGCATAAATTATGTTTTTTATACATCTCATCCTTGGCGACTCCTTGTACCTATGTTATATACACACACACACACACACAATGAAACACTGACACATACACACGCAATGATACACTGACACGTTATATACACACACAATGAAACACTGACACGTTATATAAACACACACACAATGATACACTGACACGTTATATACACACACACACGATACACTGACACGTTATATATATATATATATATATATATATATATATATATATATATATATATATACACACACACTGATACACTGACACGTTATATATACGACCAAAATTTCGAAATGGCCTCTCATATAAAGTGGTACAATCAAGAGGTGCCTACTCACGCAGTCGATTTAAGTAGAGAATTAACACCTAACTCTCCCTGTTTTTCAATACATTAGGCGACATATTTCCATCCTATACATAACAATTCCAGCTGGGTATCCAGAATGCCTATATGCGAGATGCAATTTGTCTTCCCCAATCAGTTGGATCTGAATTGGGTGGTGACGTAGATACACACCCCCTTCCCCACCAACAGAATGGAAGACGAGAGGAACCAATCAATATGGTTGAGGGGGACGAGCCTTCCGCAGGTTAGCCAATAAAAAGCTCAAGGAATGGCGTGCGCCCCACCTTTGACAAAGCCGTTTAGGCGAAACATGTCAGGGCAGCCGGAGACTTTCTCCTTTTTAATATAACAGCAGTGTGACTAGTTGAATGAATGGTTTATTAGAATTTAATTTAAAAACCGGTATGTGTGTGTGAATGCAAGAATTTGGGCTTACCAGAGCCGTGTACCGCTATTAAACTTACATCTATATAAGTACCCCACGAACCGCCATTATTAGTATCATTTGTACCCCAAGTGGATACATTATAGGAGTGGGGATTAGATTATTTTACATTTAAGGTATTGCGATGCTGTATGTTATAAGCAGAGGGTAAAACCAGGATAGTAATTTGGGAGAATTGACTATACCAATTTAACTACCCAGGCCCCTCCCTCAGCGACGTTACTCCTCAAATAATGCTATATGCGATTAAACAGTGAAACAAGCACAGACCGCAAGGTTAACATTGAACACTCACCTATTATTGAAGAGGCATATAGATATACAAAGGAACGTATATAACATAACAGCTGACTGTGTACCGGGTCATTGTTGATGCTGCTTACCCGGCGGTTTAAATAGAACACGACTATGTACATGAAACCTGACACAAACAAGCAAACTAATTGTATCTTATAAACGGTGGTTTCAGAATGCATATAGATTAAAAGAAAATCATATCCTAACTACTTTATAATAGTATTAAACTGCCTGGAATTGTCATAATTCATCTCACACCGGTACCAAAGTACTTCAGTATTATGTAAAGCACTTCATACCCGAGTATCTCTCTGTTAGTATTAGGAAACAATACCCAATAATA
>NW_026511889.1:0-17500 GCF_027579735.1 Bombina bombina | reverse complement strand
TTTGCTGACAGCTCAATCGTCTAGCCCACCGGGAGGTGTACCTAGGGAATAGGCATTCTGAAAACAATTTGCGCCATGCGGTCCTTGCTCCCGGAGGTTCTATTTATGACATGAGTGTTACCGCCGGGAGGTTTACATTCGTTACGCCCACGATAGGCGGAGTTGGTCTACGTGTCATTGCGCGCCTTTTTCCCTCAGAGTCCGGAGGTTAATTACGTTATGCCCACGATAGGCGGAGATAGATTGCGCGCCTTTATCCCACATAGCCCGGAGGTTTACTGGTTACGCCCACGATGGGCGGAGATAGACTGCGCGACATTGCGCACCTTTATCATACATAGCCCGGAGGTTTTCTGGTTACGCCCACGATGGGTGGGGATTGTCTATGACATTGTGCACATAGCCCAAAGCCAGATGTGTCGGCTGGTGACCATGGGTCTCCTCTGCTGCGTTTGATAAGATACGCAGCAGAGAGGATTCTCATTATGTATTTAAATGTTTTTTTTTTTTTTGTTATGCAGTCTGATAAGCATTCCCAATTGTATGCCTACCATTGGTACTTTCCTATCTGTGGGTTGTCACACGCCGCTACGCTGAGGTCTGGGGTTTTTCACTTATGGGCTAAGGCATTTTTTCCCCCTAAAATAAAGTATTTTATTTTACCATTTAAAGTCACAGTAACATTAAACTTTTAGTTACAAATTTGTGATCACTTGTCCAAAAGATCTCTTTATATGTTAATAAAGTTACTTTTAATTTTTAAAAACACAGTATCTCTAGGATATTAAGATTTTATGTGATCAAAATGTGAATAAGGATGTTACATATACCTTATGCTTTGCCAATCAAGACTTTCTGTTCTGGGTTTTACAGTTCAGAGATAAACCTCTTTTTCAGAGCCAAAATTGTCTCAGATGCTGTTCAAGATGCATTCTGACAATTGTCAATATATTCTGCAGCCTTCTCCTCAAGTGTCCTAACAAAAAAAAAAATTAGCGTCCATTCAACCAGTGTCCTGCGCTTCCTCCACGACTCCTCCTGGAGTTACCTTGCAAGACATCGCTTCCTTCTTGTACTAGGCGGTCCAGGATGCGTTGTCGGCTTTTCCCATGCTGCAGGGAGAGCGCAAGAGGAAAACTAGACATTCAGTGAGCATGGTTTTATGTCACAGTTGTTGCAATCTCAGAGGTCCTCTTCCAGAAGCCTGAGGATACTTCGGTAGCACCTGAGAATAAATCCTCAGATTCTGACAGTAGAATTTCTCCTGCTGATACTGCAGTGGTATCTTTCTAGTTTAAGTTAGACCACCTCCGTCTATTACTTATGGAGGTTTTAGTTACTCTGGAACGACATTGTGGTCGTTGTTTTTCTTACGTCAGATTGAGTTTTCTCAGATCATTACTAAAGAGAGAACGGGAATCTCCTTTTTCTCCATTTCCTATATTGAAAGAGGGGTTTGCCTTAGCGGACCCCTCAAAGGAGTCTCCGCAGACGGTACACAGGGTGGATTACTTTCCACGCTAGCCAGGAAACCTCCTATTCCCATAGAGGATAGTTGTTCCTTTAAGGAGCCCACGGATATAGGGGGGTTGCTCAGGATGGCAACCTAGATTGATATGACTACCTTATGCGACAGCATACTGGTTCATACGTTATCTAATTCTATTCGGACCAGATATTCCTCTTGAGGAATTCCAGAATAAGTATTTCTTTCTATTAGCTACTTCCCGTCAAGTTTTAAGTAGGAAGTCTAAGCTTTCAGGCTTACCATGTTGGCTCAAAAATCTTAATGATTAAGATCTTGATTTGAGGATGCGTCATCTAAGACTATTCTTTGGCAATTCCTTCTTTTTTGGGCCTAGGTGTCTGGAGGTGAGGGTCATCCCTACCTCTACCTAAGATTTATTTTCATAACTTTCAGAAATTCAAGGGACTTTTTTTTTCTTATATTCTTCCTACGAGCTGGAGGGTAGTTCAGTTCTCGAGACTATCTATAGACCAGACAAAGAGAGAGGTGTTCTTGCTCTATGTGAGAGACCTCTCCAACAGGGGAGTGTTAGTTCCTTTTCTGATACAGGAACAGGGTCTGGGATTTTACTCCCTTTGTTTGTGGTTCCCAAAAAGAGAGGGAACCTTCATTCCAATTTAGAAGACAAATTGATCAGAGTCCCGTTCTTCTAGATGGAAACTATTTGCTCCATTCTCCCTTGATCTAAGAGGGTCAATTTATGTCAACAGTGGATTTAAAGGGCGCATACCTGTATGTTCCCATTCACAGGGATCATCCTAAGGTTTGCCTTTCTGGCCAATCACTACCAGTTTGTCGCTTTTCCTTTCAGTCTTGCCTCAACTCTCAGAATTTTCACAAAGGTTCTGGGATCGCTGTTGGCGGTGCTTCAATTCCGGGGCATTACAGTGGCACCCTATTTGGACGACATCCTAGTCCAGACGCCATAATTTTATCAAGCAAGATCTCACATGGACATGGTGTTATCCTTCTTGCGAGGAAGGTAAATCTCAAAGAGTTACCCTTCTTGGGATTTATATTAGATTCCCCATCTATGATGATTTGTCTGACAAGAGTCAGGAAATCAAGTTTATCGATATTTGTCTAGTCCTTCAGTCCACTACTCGGCCATCAGTGGCTCAGTGCATTGAGGTAATCGGACTGATGGTGGCAAGGACACCATCCCATTTGCTCGGTTCCATCTCAGACCTCTGCAGTTAAACATGCTCAGGCAATGGAACGGAGATTATGCGGATTTGTCTCCTCGAATACTACTTGTTTCTGGATCATCTTTCCCAGGGAATCTGTTTTCACAGACCTTCTTGGGTGATTGTGACAACAGACGCCAGCCTTCTAGGGTGAGGAGCTGTCTGGAGTTCCCTAAAGGCTCAGGGAGTTTGGATTCAGTCAGAGTCTGTTCTTCCTATAAACATTCTGGAGCTGAGAGATAAATTTAATGCTCTTCTGGACTGGCCTCAGTTAGCCTCGGTTCAGTTTATCAGGTTCCAGTCGGACAGCATAACTCCAATGGCTTACATCTATCATCAGAAAGGAACGAGGAGTTCCTTATCAATGACAGAGGTAACCAAGATAATTCAGTGGGTGGAGGCCCATTCTTGTTGCCTGTCGGCGATCCACATCCCAGGGGTGGACAACGGGGAGACGGACTTCCTGAGCAGGCAGACCTTTCATCCAGGGGAGTGGGAACTCCATCTGGAAGTGTTCTCAGAATGCCAAGCTCCCGAGATACGGCTCGAAAGTCCAGGGACCCCTAGGCAGAGCTGATAGATGCTCTGGTGGTTCCTTGGATCTTCAGTCTAGCTTACCTAATTTCTCCGTTTGTGCTTCTTCATCGGGTCATTGCTCGAATCAAGCAGGAGAGGACGTCGGTGATCCTCGTTGCTCCTGCTTGACCTCGCAGGATTTGGTATGCAAATCTGGTGGTCATGTCTTTTCTGCCACATCGGAGACTTCTGTTGAGGAGGGGCCTTCTAATTCTAGGGTCCTTCCTTCACTCAAATCTAGTTTCTCTGAAGCCGACTGCTTGGAGATTGAATGCTTAATTTTATCCAAGTGGGGGTCTTCGGACTCGGCCATAGAGACCATGTTTCATGCTCGTAAGCTGTAACTAGAAGGTTTTACCAAAAGATTTGGCGTAAATATCTCTATTGGTGTGAATCCAAGGGCTACTCATGGAGTAGAGTTAGGATTCCTAGATATTTGTCTTTTCTCTAAGGAGGGTTGGAGAAAGGTTTGACGAGTTCCCTAAAGGGTCCAATCTCGGCCTTATCTATTTTGTTACACAAACGTCTGGCGGATATCCCAGATGTACAATCATTTTGTCAGGCCTTGGTCAGGATCAGACCTGTGTTTAAACCAGTTACTCCTCCATGGAGTCTTAATTTAGTTCTCAAGGTTCTTCAAGGGGCTCTATTTGAGCCTATGCATTCTTTAGATATTAAGATGTTATCTTGGAAAGTTTTATTTCTTGTTGCTATCTCTTCTGTTCGGAGAGTGTCAGAACTCTCGGCATTAGAGTATGAGTCTCCTTATCTTATTTTCCATTCAGATAAGGTAGTTTTACGTACCAAATTAGGATTTCTTCCTAAGGTTGTTTCTGATTGGAACATTAATCAGGAGATAGTTATGCCTTCCTTGTGTCCTAATCCTTCTTCTAAGAAGGAAGCACTTCTGCACAATTTGGACGTGGTCAGTGCTCTAAAGTTTTACATGCAGGCGACTGGGACTTTCGTCAGTCTTCCTCTTTGTTTGTGGTTTTCTCTGGAAAACGCAAGGGACAGAAAGCTATGGCTACTTCTCTGTCTTTTTAGCTGAAGAGTATCATACGTTTTTGCATATGAGACTGATGGACAGCAGCCTCCCGAGAGAGTTACGGTTCCTTCCATGAGGGCTGTTGCTTCCTCATGGGCATTCAAAAATGAAGCTTCTGTGGAACAGATTTGCAAGGCTACAACTTGGTCCTAAACAAACAAAAGTTCAGGAGCCGTAGCAAAAGTGAATTTCAGCTTTTATTCCATAAAACAGAAGTGATACAAAAAATAGACAGTTGTCATGCCCTTTAGTGTATAGTTCAGCTTACGCGTTTCAGCATATTTGCCGTACTCATAGCTTACTTAAAAAAAAAAAAAAAAAAAAAAAAAAAAAAAACACAAAAAAGTTCCTTAGGGAACAGAAAACCTCTCAATGATACATCAATGTTAATGCGAATACTTAGCGGTTCTCAATCTTAGCCACTTACCCCCGTCTTCACGGCTTCCCCTTTCTGGCGTAAATTACCTGAGGTATAGACCCGGTGTGGTGGCCTGTCTTTTTTTATTCCATAAAACAGAAGTGATACAAAAAATAGACAGTTGTCATGCCCTTTAGTGTATAGTTCAGCTTACGCGTTTCAGCATATTTGCCGTACTCATAGCTGTCTATTTTTTGTATCACTTCTGTTTTATGGAATAAAAGCTGAAATTCACTTTTGCTACGGCTCCTGAACTTTTGTTTGTTTTTGCATCATTTGGGCCGAATTTCCAGGAGCCAGCAACCTGATCCCAGTAACAGGATATTTTCACCCGAATACTGAGTTACGAGGTGGCAGAGCCAGACCAGCGGGAGTTACGTACTTACCCCCTTTCGAGTCGGCTACCGGCGGTGACGTCATACCTGTGAGCCAAGGTGAGAGTGTGGCGGGCGGCGTTCGACGCAACAGCTTGTGTGAGCGTGGAGGCTCCAAGCACTGTGCACGGCACAAGAATTTGCCCAGAGACAGGCCACCACACCGGGTCTATACCTCAGGTAATTTACGCCAGAAAGGGGAAGCCGTGAAGACGGGGGTAAGTGGCTAAGATTGAGAACCGCTAAGTATTCGCATTAACATTGATGTATCATTGAGAGGTTTTCTGTTCCCTAAGGAACTTTTTTGTGTTTACAACTTGGTCCTCTCTTCACACTTTTTCAAAGTTTTACAAATTTGACACTTTTGCCTCGGCTTAGGCCGTTTTTGGATGAAAGATTCTTCAAGCAGTGGTGCCGTACGTTTAGGTTCCCTGTCTTGTCCCTCCCTTATCATCTGTGTACTCTAGCTTGGGTATTGTATCCCATTAGTAATTAAGATGATCCGTGGACTCATCGTGTCTTAAAAAAGAAAAGAAAATGTATGCTTACCTGATAAATTTATTTCTTTTTTGACACGATGAGTCCACGGCCCGCCCTGTTCTTTTTTTTTTTTAGACAGGTTGTGGGTTATTTTAAACTTCAGACACCTCTGCACCTTGGCTTTTCCTTTCTCTTCCTAACTTTGGTCGAATGACTGGAGTGGGAGGGAAGGGAGGAGCTATTTAACAGCTCTGCTGTGGTGCTCTTTGCCTCCTCCTGCTGATCAGGAGGTGAATATCCCATTAGTAATTAAGATGATCCGTGGACTCATCGTGTCAAAAAAGAAATACATTTATCAGGTAAGCATAAATTTTCTTTTTTACCTCTGTGATTACCCTGTATCTAAGTCTCTGCAGACTGCCCCTTATCTCAGTTATATTAATATACTTTTTACCTCTGTGATTACCTTGTATCTAAGCCTCTGCAGAGTGCTCCTTATCTCAGTTATATTAATATACTTTTTACCTCTGTGATTACCCTGTATCTAAGCCTCTGCAGACTGCCCCTTATCTCAGTTATATTAATATACTTTTTACCTCTGTGATTACCTTGTATCTAACCCTCTGCAGACTGCTCCTTATCTCAGTTATATTAATATACATTTTACCTCTGTGATTACCCTGTATCTAACCCTCTGCAGGCTGCTCCTTATCTCAGTTATATTAATATACTTTTTACCTCTGTGATTACCTTGTATTTAAGCCTCTGCAGACTGCTCCTTATCACAGTTATATTAATATACTTTTTACCTCTGTGATTACCCTGTATCTAACCCTCTGCAGACTGCTCCTTATCTCAGTTATATTAATATACTTTTTACCTCTGTGATTACCTTGTATCTAAGCCTCTGCAGACTGCTCCTTATCTCAGTTATATTAATATACCTTTTGCCTCTGTGATTACCTTGTATCTATGCCTCTGCATGCCCCTTATCTCAGTTATATTAATATACTTTTTACCTCTGTGATTACCCTGTATCTAACCCTCTGCAGACTGCTCCTTATCTCAGTTATATTAATATACTTTTTACCTCTGTGATTACCTTGTATCTAAGCCTCTGCAGACTGCTCCTTATCTCAGTTATATTAATATACCTTTTGCCTCTGTGATTACCTTGTATCTATGCCTCTGCAGACTGCCCCTTATCTCAGTTATATTAATATACTTTTTACCTCTGTGATTACCCTGTATCTAACCCTCTGCAGACTGCTCCTTATCTCAGTTATTTTAATATACTTTTTACCTCTGTGATTACCCTGTATCTAAGCCTCTGCAGACTGCCCCTTATCTCAGTTATATTATTACACTTTTTACCTCTGTGATTACCTTGTATCTAAGCCTCTGCAGACTGCCCCTTATCTCATTTATATTAATATACATTTTACCTCTGTGATTACCTTGTATAAGCCTCTGCAGACTGCCCCTTATCTCATTTATATTAATATACATTTTACCTCTGTGATTACCTTGTATCTAAGCCTCTGCAGACTGCCCCTTATCTCATTTATATTAATATACATTTTACCTCTGTGATTACCTTGTATCTAAGCCTCTGCAGGCTGCTCCTTATCTCAGTTATATTAATATACTTTTTACCTCTGTGATTACTTTGTATCTAAGCCTCTGCAGACTGCTCCTTATCTCAGTTATATTAATATTCTTTTTACCTCTGTGATTACCTTGTATCTAAGCCTCTGCAGACTGCTCCTTATCTCAGTTATATTAATATACTTTTTACCTCTGTGATTACCTTGTATCTAAGCCTCTGCAGGCTGTCCAATTAGTTGAGATCTTTTGACAGACTTGCATTTTACCCAGTTAGTGCTGACTCATAAATAATTCCACCGGAATGAGTATGTTATCTATATGGCCCACATGAACCAGCACTGTCTAACTATGAAAAACTGTTAAAATGCACTGAGATAAGGTGGCCTTTAAGCATATGAGCCTACCTAGGTTTAGCTTTCAACAAAGAATACCAAGAGAACAAAGCACATTTGATGATAAAAGTAAATTGGAAAGTTGTTTAAAATGACATGCCCTGAATCATGTAAGTATCATTTTTACTAGACTGTCCCTTTTAATGATATATTTTATCTGCATCCAGAGGTACAGCAGTCGGATTCAGGGTGAGCACTCCCGTCTCTTGCATATATGGACAGAGGTTGTCACTTTTCACAGACATTTCCGCGAACTGAAAACTGCAACGGACCGGTGAGATGACACTGACTGTCAAGCTAATGTCATAAAGAAGAGGATTATGTCAGAAACGTAACTTGTTCTTTATTTATAGCTTACTTTTACTTACTGTCCTCTTAAAGGGACAGTCTACAATAGAATTTGTATTGTTTATAAAGGTAGATAATCCCTTTATAATCCATTCCCCAGTTTTGCATAACCAACACAGTTATATGAATGTACTTTTTACCTCTGTAATTACTTTGTATTTAAGCATCTTCTGACAGCCCCCTGATCACATGACTATTTATTTATTATTTATTGACTTTCATTTAGTACTGTGTTGTGCTAACTCTTAAATAACTCAACGGCGTGAGCACAATGTTATCTATATGCCTTACATGAACTAGCTAACTCTATAGAGGCTTTAAAACAGGCAGACATTTAGATGTTTAAAGGTTATAAAGTATATTAATCTGACAATGTTGGTTGTGCAAAGCTGGGGAATGGGTGGTAAAGGGGTTGTCAATCTTTTTATATCATTTATGTGGCTTATTATACAAGGCTTTATTATCTATACACATGAATACTCTTTTGTGCTGACCCCACAGGATTGAGGCCTTCATTAATAAATGGTCATTTGTGTAGAAAGCAGAATCTGTTTGATCTTTTAACTTGTCTCTATTATTATTATTATCATTTATTTGTAAAGCGCCGCTAAATTCCGTAGCGCTGGTATAGTTTAGTTCAAATATTCGATCCATTTAGGTAAGGTATAAATGAACGGTCATGTAGCTGATATACAGGTTAGGACAGTCTACTAGAGAATTGTTATTGTATAAAAAGATAGATAATCCCTTTATTACCCATTCCCCAGTTTTGCATAACCAACACAGTTATATTGCTATACTTTTTACCTCTGTGATTACCCTGTATCTAAGCCTCTGCAGACTGCCCCTTATCTCAGTTATATTAATATACTTTTTACCTCTGTGATTACCTTGTATCTAAGCCTCTGCAGACTGCTCCTTATCTCAGTTATATTAATATACTTTTTACCTCTGTGATTACCCTGTATCTAAACCTCTGCAGACTGCCCCTTATCTCAGTTATATTAATATACGTTTTACTTCTGTGATTACCCTGTATCTAAGCATCTGCAGACTGCTCCTTATCTCAGTTATATTAATATACTTTTTACCTCTGTGATTACCTTGTATCTAAGCCTCGGCAGACTGCCCCTTATCTCAGTTATATTAGTACACTTTTTACCTCTGTGATTACCTCGTATCTAAGCCTCTGCAGACTGCTCCTTATCTTAGTTATATTAATATACTTTTTACCTCTGTGATTAACTTGTATCTAAGCCTCTGCAGACTGCTCCTTATCTCAGTTATATTAATATACTTTTTACCTCTGTGATTACCTTGTATCTAAGCCTCTGCAGACTGCTCCTTATCTTAGTTATATTAGTACACTTTTTACCTCTGTGATTACCTTGTATCTAAGCCTCTGCAGACTGCCCCTTATCTCAGTTATATTAGTACACTTTTTACCTCTGTGATTACCGCGTATCTAAGCCTCTGCAGACTGCTCCTTATCTCAGTTATATTAATACACTTTTTACCTCTGTGATTACCCTGTATCTAAGCCTCTGCAGACTGCTCCTTATCTCAGTTATATTAATATACTTTCTCTTGCAAGGTGTATCCAGTCCACGGATTCATCCTTACTTGTGGGATATTCTCATTCCCTACAGGAAGTGGCAAAGAGAGCACACAGCAGAGCTGTCCATATAGCTCCCCCTCTAGCTCCGCCCCCCAGTCATTCTATTTACTCTCTGGCAGAAATGTGATGACGAATTCTGCTGAGAGGAAAATGATTTTAGCATGTTGTAACTAAAATCCATTGCTGTTCCCACACAGGACTGAGGAGTACCAGAAAACTTCAGTTGGGGGGAACAGTTTGCAGGCTTAACTGCTTTGAGGTATGTTTCAGTCATATTTTTTCTAGTCAAGACAAGATAATGCTAGAAGACTGACAAGAATCCCCATGTGGGAAGGGTAAGCCATGTTCTGAGACTTAGTATAGAACTAGAGGCTTATTTAAGAGGGCTCAATAGACTGGTTATCACTTTTGCAGGGCAATCGATTATTTTAATTAACAAAATACTCATTATTGACACTTTTAAAGCACTTTTGGGGTGTTTATTCGGGGTTTTATTCCACATGGCATTATTTTTAGTCACCTAAATTGGGTTCTGAAGGCCCCACAGCTCCGGAGTGACGTGGGAGGGGCCTAATTTCGCGCCTCAGTTGCGCAGTTTATTCTGACAGATTCTTTGCATGCTGCTTCACATGGGTCCAGAGACTGCTTAGAGGACTTCAAGAGGCTTGCTTTTCTCAAATCCAATCCCTAAGGGAAGGTAGGGCCACAGCAGGCTGCTGTGGCAAGGTGCTGTAGTTGATTAACCGGTTGTTTGCTTTAGGCGGCTCCGGTTTGGGTATTAAAGGGTTAATCAGTCTGAAACTTGCTGTGCAATCATATCGAAGCATTAGGCACATACTGTGAAAATTTCAAGAGATTTGGTTCATTTTTCACTGTTTTGTAAAATTGTGTGCGCTTTTTATTTCATAAAGGTACAGTACCATTTATTGCAAATTGTGTTTTTACTTGATAAAGTGTTTTTTCAAGCCTGCTTGTGTATAATACTAATCTGTTAAACATGTCTGACACTAAGGAAAAGCCTTGCTCTATGTGTTCAGAAGCCATGGTGGAACCCCCACTCAAAATGTGTCCCAAGTGCACTAATGTGTCTATACACTTTAAAGATCATATTGTGTCACTTAAAAATATAGCCCTAGATGATTCTTTGACTGAAGGTAATGAGGATAGTCCGCCTTCCTTTCCCCATGTGTCATCACCAGTTACGCCCGCTCAAGCGATACCTAGTACCTCTAGTGCTTTGGCACCTATTACATTGCAACAACTAGCGGCAGTCATGGATAATTCCCTTGCGGCCTTTCTATCCAAACTGCCAGTTTTCCCTAAAAAGCGCGATAGCTCTGTCTTGAGAACAGATGAGGAGCAGTCGGAAGCTTTGGGAGGTTTATCTGATGTACCCTCACAACACTCTGAAGTAGGGGCGAGGGATGTAATTTCTGAGGGAGAAATTTCTGACTCAGGAAAAGTTTCTCAGCGGGCAGAATCAGATTCACTAGCGTTTAAATTTAAATTGGAACACCTCCGCGTATTGCTTAGGGAGGTTTTATCAACTCTGGATGATTGTGACCCTATGGTGGTCCCAGAGAAATTGTGTAAAATGGACAAATATCTAGAAGTCCCTGTATACACTGATGCGTTTCCGATCCCTAAGAGGGTGGCGGATATTGTTGCTAGGGAGTGGGAGAGACCAGGTGTAGCTTTCTCTTGTTAAGTGTAGTCAGTCCACGGGTCATCCATTACTTATGAAATATATCTCTTCCTAACAGGAAGCTGCAAGAGGATCACCCAAGCAGAGCTGCTATATAGCTCCTCCCCTCACATGTCATATTCAGTCATTCTCTTGCAGCCTAACTAAAGATAGGTCGCTGTGAGAGGTCTGTGGTGTTTTTTAACTTAGTTTATTTCTACAATCAAAAGTTTGTTATTTTAATTCTCAGGCAGCATTAGAAGAAGAATCTGCCTGTGTTTTCTATGATCTTAGCAGACGTAACTAAGATCCACTGGCTGTTCTCATCTGAGGAGTGAGGTAACTTCAGAGAAGGGGAATAGCATGCAGGGCCCCCCTGCAAATGAGGTATGTGCAGTAAATTATTTTTCTGAGGAATGGAATTGACTGAGAAAATACTGCTGATACCATTGTAAAGTAAGTTCAGCCTTAAATGCAGTGATAGCGACTGGTATTAGGCTGATGAGTGTGTGTACACTGAATGTATTTTTCTAAGGAATGGAATTGACTCTGAAAATACTGTTAATACTGAAATAATGTATGAGCCTTAACTGCAGTAAAAGCGACTGGTAGCAGGCTTATTAATAACAATTCATAACTTTTCAAATGTATGTTTAAAACGTTTACTGGCATGTTAATCGTTTTTTTGTGAGGTACTTGGTGATAAAACTTATTGGGGCATGATTTTTACCACATGGCCATCTTTGTTTTCTGCATAGAAACCGTTTCTGAGCTTCCCCACTGTTGTAATATGAGTGGGAGGGGCCTATTTTAGCGCTTTTTTGCACAGTAAAAATTCAGTCACAATCTGTCTACTTCATCCTCCATGATCCAGATCGTCTCTAGAGAGCTCAGGGGTCTTCAAAATTCATTTTGAGGGAGGTAATCAGTCACAGCAGACCTGTGACAGTGTGTTTTGACTGTGAGAAAAACGTTAATTATTAAATTGTTATCCGTTTTTGGGTATTAAGGGGTTAATCATCCATTTGCTGGTGGGTGCAATCCTTTGCTAACTTAATACATTTACTGTGAAAAATTGGTTGCTATAACTATTTTGGCTCATTGTTATTTCAACTGTGACAGCTTTTTGTGCTTCTTAAAGGCACAGTAGCGTTTTTTATATTGCTTGTAAATTTATTTAGAAAAGTATTTCCAAGCTTGCTAGTCTCATTGCTAGTCTGTTTAAACATGTCTGACACAGATGAATCTCTTTGTTCACTATGTTTAAAGGCCAATGTGGAGCCCAATAGAAATTTGTGTACTAATTGCATTGATGCTACTTTAAATAAAAGTCAATCTTTACATGTAAAGAAATTATCACCAGACAACGGGGGGGAAGTTATGCCGACTAACTCTCCTCACGTGTCAGTACCTTCGCCTCCCGCTCAGGAGGTGCGTGATTTTGTGGCGCCAAGTACATCAGGGAGGCCCTTACAAATCACTTTGCAAGACATGGCTACTGTTATGACAGAAGTATTATCTAAATTGCCAGAATTAAGAGGCAAGCGCGATAGCTCTGGGTTAAGGACAGAGCGCGCGGATGAGGTGAGAGCCATGTCAGATACTGCGTCACAGTTCGCAGAACGTGAAGACGGAGAGCTTCATTCTGTGGGTGACGGATCTGATCCAGGGAGACTGGATTCAGAGATTTCTAATTTTAAATTTAAGCTTGAGAACCTCCGCATATTGATAGGGGAGGTATTAGCGGCTCTGAATGATTGTAACACGGTTGCAATTCCAGAAAAATTATGTAGGTTGGATAGATACTATGCGGTACCGGTGTGTACTGACGTGTTTCCTATACCTAAAAGGCTTACAGAGATTATTAGCAAGGAGTGGGATAGACCTGGTGTGCCTTTTTCCCCTCCTCCCATATTTAGGAAAATGTTTCCTATAGACGCCACCACACGAGACTTATGGCAGACGGTCCCTAAGGTGGAGGGAGCAGTTTCTACTTTAGCTAAGCGTACCACTATCCCGGTGGAGGATAGTTGTGCCTTTTCAGATCCAATGGATAAGAAATTAGAGGGTTACCTTAAGAAAATGTTTGTTCAACAAGGTTTTATCTTACAGCCCCTTGCATGCATTGCGCCTGTCACTGCTGCGGCGGCATTCTGGTTTGAGTCTCTGGAAGAGGCCATTCGCACAGCTCCATTGGATGAAATTATGAACAAGCTTAAAGCACTTAAGCTAGCTAACGCATTTGTTTCTGATGCCGTTGTACATTTAACAAAACTTACGGCTAAGAACTCCGGATTCGCCATCCAAGCGCGCAGAGCGCTATGGCTTAAATCCTGGTCAGCTGACGTGACTTCTAAGTCTAAATTGCTTAATATTCCTTTCAAAGGGCAGACCTTATTCGGGCCCGGCTTGAAAGAAATTATAGCTGACATTACGGGAGGTAAGGGCCATGCTCTACCTCAGGACAGGGCCAAATCAAAGGCCAAACAGTCTAATTTTCGTGCCTTTCGTAACTTCAAGGCAGGAGCAGCATCAACTTCCTCCGCTCCAAAACAGGAAGGAGCTGTTGCTCGTTACAGGCAGGGCTGGAAAGTTAACCAGTCCTGGAACAAGGGCAAGCAGGCCAAGAAACCTGCTGCTGCCCCCAAGACAGCATGAAGAGAGGGCCCCCTATCCGGAAACGGATCTAGTGGGGGGCAGACTTTCTCTCTTCGCCCAGGCTTGGGCAAGAGATGTCCAGGATCCCTGGGCGTTGGAGATCATATCTCAGGGATATCTCCTGGACTTCAAAACTTCTCCTCCACGAGGGAGATTTCATCTTTCAAGGTTATCAGCAAACCAAATAAAGAAAGAGGCGTTTCTACGCTGTGTACAAGACCTCTTACTAATGGGGGTGATCCACCCAGTTCCGCGGACGGAACAGGGGCAGGGATTCTATTCAAATCTATTTGTGGTTCCCAAGAAAGAGGGAACCTTCAGACCAATCTTGGACTTAAAGATCCTAAACAAATTTCTAAGAGTTCCATCATTCAAAATGGAAACTATTCGAACCATCCTTCCCATGATCCAAGAGGGTCAGTACATGACCACAGTGGACTTAAAGGATGCCTACCTTCACATACCGATTCACAAGGATCATTATCGGTACCTAAGATTTGCTTTCCTAGACAGGCATTACCAGTTTGTAGCTCTTCCCTTCGGATTAGCTACGGCTCCAAGAATCTTTACAAAGGTTCTGGGCTCACTTCTGGCGGTACTAAGACCGCGAGGCATAGCGGTGACTCCGTACCTAGACGACATTCTGATACAAGCGTCAAGTTTTCAAACTGCCAAGTCTCATACAGAGATAGTTCTGGCATTTCTGAGGTCGCATGGGTGGAAGGTGAACGTGGAAAAGAGTTCTCTATTACCACTTACAAGAGTTCCCTTTCTAGGGACTCTTATAGATTCTGTAGAGATGAAAATTTACCTGACAGAGGCCAGGTTATCAAAACTTCTAAATGCTTGCCGTGTCCTTCATTCCATTCCACACCCGTCAGTAGCTCAGTGCATGGAAGTAATCGGCTTAATGGTAGCGGCAATGGACATAGTACCATTTGCGCGCCTGCATCTCAGACCGCTGCAATTGTGCATGCTAAGTCAGTGGAACGGGGATTACTCAGATTTGTCCCCCCTACTAAATCTGGATCAAGAGACCAGAGATTCTCTTCTATGGTGGCTTTCTCGGCCACATCTGTCCAAGGGGATGACCTTTCGCAGGCCAGATTGGACGATTGTAACAACAGACGCCAGCCTTCTAGGCTGGGGCGCAGTCTGGAACTCCCTGAAGGCTCAGGGATTATGGACTCAGGAGGAGAAACTCCTCCCAATAAATATTCTGGAATTAAGAGCAATATTCAATGCTCTCCTAGCTTGGCCTCAGTTAGCAACTCTGAGGTTCATCAGATTTCAGTCGGACAACATCACGACTGTGGCTTACATCAACCATCAAGGGGGAACCAGAAGTTCCCTAGCGATGTTGGAAGTCTCAAAGATAATTCGCTGGGCAGAGTCTCACTCTTGCCACCTGTCAGCGATTTACATCCCAGGCGTGGAGAACTGGGAGGCCGATTTTCTAAGTCGCCAGACTTTTCATCCGGGGGAGTGGGAACTTCATCCGGAGGTCTTTGCTCAACTGATTCATCGTTGGGGCAAACCAGATCTGGATCTCATGGCGTCTCGCCAGAACGCCAAGCTTCCTTGTTACGGATCCAGGTCCAGGGACCCGGGAGCGGTGCTGATAGATGCTCTGACAGCCCCTTGGGTCTTCAACATGGCTTATGTGTTTCCACCATTCCCGATTCTTCCTCGTTTGATTGCCAAGATCAAACAGGAGAGAGCTTCGGTGATTCTGATAGCGCCTGCGTGGCCACGCAGGACCTGGTATGCAGACCTAGTGGACATGTCGTCCTGTCCACCGTGTTCTCTGCCTCTGAGACAGGACCTTCTAATTCAGGGTCCTTTCAACCATCCAAATCTAATTTCTCTGAGGCAGACTGCATGGAGATTGAACGCTTGATTCTATCAAAGCGTGGCTTCTCGGAGTCGGTTATTGATACCTTAATACAGGCTAGGAAGCCTGTTACCAGAAAAATTGACCATAAGATATGGCGTAAATATTTATATTGGTGCGAATCCAAGAGTTACTCATGGAGTAAGGTTAGGATTCCTAGGATATTGTCCTTTCTACAAGAGGGTTTAGAAAAGGGCTTATCTGCTAGTTGGTTAAAGGGACAGATTTCTGCTCTGTCTATTCTTCTACACAAACGTCTGGCTGAAGTTCCAGACGTTCAGGCTTTTTGTCAGGCTTTAACTAGGATTAAGCCTGTGTTTAAGACTGTTGCTCCGCCATGGAGCTTAAACTTAGTTCTTAATGTTCTTCAAGGCGTTCCATTTGAACCCCTTCATTCCATTGATATCAAGCTGTTATCCTGGAAGGTTTTGTTTTTGATGGCTATTTCCTCGGCTCGAAGAGTCTCTGAGTTATCTGCCTTACATTGTGATTCTCCTTATCTGATTTTTCATTCAGACAAGGTAGTTCTGCGTACTAAACCTGGGTTTTTACCTAAGGTAGTTACTAACAGGAATATCAATCAAGAGATTGTTGTTCCATCACTGTGTCCTAACCCTTCTTCAAAGAAGGAACGACTTTTGCATAATCTGGACGTAGTCCGTGCCCTGAAGTTCTATTTGCAGGCAACTAAAGATTTTCGTCAAACTTCTTCCCTGTTTGTCGTTTACTCTGGACAGAGAAGAGGTCAAAAGGCTTTGGCTACCTCTCTCTCTTTTTGGCTTCGTAGCATAATACGTTTAGCCTATGAGACTGCTGGACAGCAGCCTCCTGAAAGGATTACAGCTCATTCTACTAGAGCTGTGGCTTCCACCTGGGCCTTTAAAAATGAGGCCTCTGTTGAACAGATTTGCAAGGCTGCGACTTGGTCTTCGCTTCACACCTTTTCAAAATTTTACAAATTTGACACTTTTGCTTCTTCGGAGGCTGTTTTTGGGAGAAAGGTACTTCAGGCAGTGGTTCCTTCTGTTTAATGTTCCTGCCTTGTCCCTCCCTTCATCCGTGTACTTTAGCTTTGGTATTGGTATTCCATAAGTAATGGATGACCCGTGGACTGACTACACTTAACAAGAGAAAACATAATTTATGCTTACCTGATAAATTTATTTCTCTTGTAGTGTAGTCAGTCCACGGCCCGCCCTGTCTTTAAGGCAGATCTAAATTTTAATTAAACTCCAGTCACCACTGCACCCTATGGTTTCTCCTTTCTCGTCTGCTTTGGTCGAATGACTGAATATGACATGTGAGGGGAGGAGCTATATAGCAGCTCTGCTTGGGTGATCCTCTTGCAGCTTCCTGTTAGGAAGAGATATATTTCATAAGTAATGGATGACCCGTGGACTGACTACACTACAAGAGAAATAAATTTATCAGGTAAGCATAAATTATGTTTTTGTTCCCCCCCCTATCTTTAAGAAAATGTTCCCCATAACTGATCCCAGGCGGGACGCGTGGCAGACGGTCCCTAAGGTAGAGGGGGCAGTTTCAACACTAGCCAAGCGCACAACCATACCAATTGAAGACAGTTGTGCTTTCAAAGATCCTATGGATAAAAAATTTGAAGGTTTACTAAAGAAAATATTTGTTCAACAAGGTTTCCTTCTCCAACCTATTGCCTGCATTATTCCTG
>NW_026511888.1:32500-47839 GCF_027579735.1 Bombina bombina | reverse complement strand
CCCGCGAGCCTAACAGCCCACAGGGAAAAAGTCAAATTTTAAGGTAAGAAAAAATGGTCAAATCAAAATGCATTATCCCAAATATGAAACTGACTGTCTGAAAATAAGGAAAGTTGAACATTCTGAGTCAAGGCAAATAAATGTTTGAATACATATATTTAGAACTTTATAAACAAAGTGCCCAACCATAGCTTGGAGTGTCACAGAAAATAAGATTTACTTACCCCAGGACACTCATCTACATATAGCAGATAGCCAAACCAGTACTGAAACGAGAATCAGCAGAGGTAATGGTATATATAAGAGTATATCGTCGATCTGAAAAGGGAGGTAAGAGATGAATCTCTACGACCGATAACAGAGAACCTATGAAATAGACCCCTTAGAAGGAGATCACTGCATTCAAATAGGCAATACTCTCCTCACATCCCTCTGACATTCACTGCACGCTGAGAGGAAAACCGGGCTCCAACTTGCTGCGGAGCGCATATCAACGTAGAATCTAGCACAAACTTACTTCACCACCTCCATCGGAGGCAAAGTTTGTAAAACTGAATTGTGGGTGTGGTGAGGGGTGTATTTATAGGCATTTTGAGGTTTGGGAAACTTTGCCCCTCCTGGTAGGAATGTATATCCCATACGTCACTAGCTCATGGACTCTTGCTAATTACATGAAAGAAATATTGATCGGTAATCTCACCTCCTGAGATTCCCAAACCCCTTGTGCTGTCAGAGACCCCCACACAGCTCCCCAACCTGTAAGACTTGCATATGTTGAAATTACAGTCCAGGTCGGAAGAACAAAAGAAGCCCCCTGAACTAAACGATGGTGATCTGTCCACCACGTCAGAGAGTGTCGTACAATCGGTTTTAAAGATACTAATTGAGATATCTTTGTGTAATCCCTGCACCATTGGTTCAGCATACAGAGCTGAAGAGGTCGCATGTGAAAACGAGCAAAAGGGATCGCGTCCGATGCAGCAGTCATAAGACCTAGAATTTCCATGCATAAGGCTACCGAAGGGAATGATTGTGACTGAAGGTTTCGACAAGCTGAAATCAATTTTAGACGTCTCTTGTCTGTCAAAGACAGAGTCATGGACACTGAATCTATCTGGAAACCCAAAAAGGTTACCCTTGTCTGAGGAATCAATTAACTTTTTAGTGAATTGATCCTCCAACCATGATTTTGAAGAAACAACAAAAGTCGATTCGTATGAGATTCTGCTAAATGTGAAGACTGAGCAAGTACCAAGATATCGTCCAAATAAGGAAATACCACAATACCCTGTTCTCTGATTACAGATAGAAGGGCACCGAGAACTTTTGTAAAAATTCTTGGAGCTGTTGCTAGGCCAAACGGCAGAGCGCACTGATAGTGCGCTGGATGAATCGGAATATGCAGATATGCATCCTGTAAATCTATTGAAGACATATAATGCCCTTGTTGAACAAAAGGCAGGATAGTCCTTACAGTTACCATTTTGAATGTTGGTATCCTTACATAACGATTCAATATTTTTAGATCCAGAACTGGTCTGAAGGAATTCTCCTTCTTTGGTACAATGAAGAGATTCAAATAAAACCCCAGCCCCTGTTCCAGAACTGGAACTGGCATAATTACTCCAGCCAACTCTAGATTTGAAACACATTTCAGAAATGCTTGAGCTTTCGCTGGGTTTACTGGGACACGGGAAAGAAAGAATCTCTTTGCAGGAGGTCTTATCTTGAAACCAATTCTGTACCCTTCTGAAACAATGTTCTGAATCCAAAGATTGTGAACAGAATTGATCCAAATTTCTTTGAAAAAACGTAACCTTCATGTGGACTTAGAAGCTGGCTTTGCCTTTCTAGAAGGCTTGGATTTATTCCAGACTGGAGATGGTTTCCAAACTGAAACTACTCCTGAGGATTAAGGATCAGGCTTTTGTTCTTTGTTGAAACGAAAGGAACAAAAACGATTAGCCCTGTTTTTACCCTTAGACTTTTTATCCTGTGGTAAAAAAGTTCCTTTCCCACCAGTAACAGTTGAGATAATAGAATCCAACTGAGAACCAAATAATTTATTACCCTGGAAAGAAAGGGAAAGTAGAGTCGATTTAGAAGACATATCAGCATTCCAAGTTTTAAGCCATAAAGCTCTTCTAGCTAAAATAGCTAGAGACATAAACCTGACATCAACTCTGATATCAAAAATGGCATCACAGATAAAATTATTAGCATGTTGAAGAAGAATAACATAATTTATGTAAGAACTTACCTGATAAATTCATTTCTTTCATATTAGCAAGAGTCCATGAGCTAGTGACGTATGGGATATACATTCCTACCAGGAGGGGCAAAGTTTCCCAAACCTCAAAATGCCTATAAATACACCCCTCACCACACCCACAATTCAGTTTAACGAATAGCCAAGAAGTGGGGTGATAAAAAAGTGCGAAAGCATATAAAATAAGGAATTGGAATAATTGTGCTTTATACAAAATCATAACCACCACAAAAAAAGGGCGGGCCTCATGGACTCTTGCTAATATGAAAGAAATGAATTTATCAGGTAAGTTCTTACATAAATTATGTTTTCTTTCATGTAATTAGCAAGAGTCCATGAGCTAGTGACGTATGGGATAATGACTACCCAAGATGTGGATCTTTCCACACAAGAGTCACTAGAGAGGGAGGGATAAAATAAAGACAGCCAATTCCTGCTGAAAATAATCCACACCCAAAATAAAGTTTAACGAAAAACAGAAGCAGAAGATTCAAACTGAAACCGCTGCCTGAAGTACTTTTCTACCAAAAACTGCTTCAGAAGAAGAAAATACATCAAAATGGTAGAATTTAGTAAAAGTATGCAAAGAGGACCAAGTTGCTGCTTTGCAGATCTGGTCAACCGAAGCTTCATTCCTAAACGCCCAGGAAGTAGATACTGACCTAGTAGAATGAGCTGTAATTCTCTGAGGCGGAATTTTACCCGACTCAACATAGGCAAGATGAATTAAAGATTTCAACCAAGATGCCAAAGAAATGGCAGAAGCTTTCTGGCCTTTCCTAGAACCGGAAAAGATAACAAATAGACTAGAAGTCTTACGGAAAGATTTCGTAGCTTCAACATAATATTTCAAAGCTCTAACAACATCCAAAGAATGCAACGATTTCTCCTTAGAATTCTTAGGATTAGGACATAATGAAGGAACCACAATTTCTCTACTAATGTTGTTGGAATTCACAACTTTAGGTAAAAATTCAAAAGAAGTTCGCAACACCGCCTTATCCTGATGAAAAATCAGAAAAGGAGACTCACAAGAAAGAGCAGATAATTCAGAAACTCTTCTAGCAGAAGAGATGGCCAAAAGGAACAAAACTTTCCAAGAAAGTAATTTAATGTCCAATGAATGCATAGGTTCAAACGGAGGAGCTTGAAGAGCTCCCAGAACCAAATTCAAACTCCAAGGAGGAGAAATTGACTTAATGACAGGTTTTATACGAACCAAAGCTTGTACAAAACAATGAATATCAGGAAGAATAGCAATCTTTCTGTGAAAAAGAACAGAAAGAGCAGAGATTTGTCCTTTCAAAGAACTTGCGGACAAACCCTTATCTAAACCATCCTGAAGAAACTGTAAAATTCTCGGTATTCTAAAAGAATGCCAAGAAAAATGATGAGAAAGACACCAAGAAATATAAGTCTTCCAGACTCTATAATATATCTCTCGAGATACAGATTTACGAGCCTGTAACATAGTATTAATCACGGAGTCAGAGAAACCTCTTTGACCAAGAATCAAGCGTTCAATCTCCATACCTTTAAATTTAAGGATTTCAGATCCTGATGGAAAAAAGGGCCTTGTGACAGAAGGTCTGGTCTTAACGGAAGAGTCCACGGTTGGCAAGAGGCCATCCGGACAAGATCCGCATACCAAAACCTGTGAGGCCATGCCGGAGCTACCAGCAGAACAAACGAACATTCCTTCAGAATCTTGGAGATTACTCTTGGAAGAAGAACTAGAGGCGGAAAGATATAGGCAGGATGATACTTCCAAGGAAGTGATAATGCATCCACTGCCTCCGCCTGAGGATCCCGGGATCTGGACAGATACCTGGGAAGTTTCTTGTTTAGATGGGACGCCATCAGATCTATTTCTGGAAGTTCCCACATTTGAACAATCTGAAGAAATACCTCTGGGTGAAGAGACCATTCGCCCGGATGCAACGTTTGGCGACTGAGATAATCCGCTTCCCAATTGTCTACACCTGGGATATGAACCGCAGAGATTAGACAGGAGCTGGATTCCGCCCAAACCAAAATTCGAGATACTTCTTTCATAGCCAGAGGACTGTGAGTCCCTCCTTGATGATTGATGTATGCCACAGTTGTGACATTGTCTGTCTGAAAACAAATGAACGATTCTCTCTTCAGAAGAGGCCAAAACTGAAGAGCTCTGAAAATTGCACGGAGTTCCAAAATATTGATCGGTAATCTCACCTCCTGAGATTCCCAAACTCCTTGTGCCGTCAGAGATCCCCACACAGCTCCCCAACCTGTGAGACTTGCATCTGTTGAAATTACAGTCCAGGTCGGAAGCACAAAAGAAGCCCCCTGAATTAAACGATGGTGATCTGTCCACCATGTTAGAGAGTGTCGAACAATCGGTTTTAAAGATATTAATTGAGATATCTTCGTGTAATCCTTGCACCATTGCTTCAGCATACAGAGCTGAAGAGGTCGCATGTGAAAACGAGCAAAGGGGATCGCGTCCGATGCAGCAGTCATAAGACCTAGAATTTCCATGCATAAGGCTACCGAAGGGAATGATTGTGACTGAAGGTTTCGACAAGCTGTAATCAACTTTAGACGTCTCTTGTCTGTTAAAGACAGAGTCATGGACACTGAATCCATCTGGAAACCCAGAAAGGTTACCCTTGTCTGAGGAATCAAAGAACTTTTTGGTAAATTGATCCTCCAACCATGATCTTGAAGAAACAACACAAGTTGATTCGTATGAGATTCTGCTAAATGTAAAGACTGAGCAAGTACCAAGATATCGTCCAAATAAGGAAATACCACAATACCCTGTTCTCTGATTACAGACAGCAGGGCACCGAGAACCTTTGTAAAAATTCTTGGAGCTGTAGCTAGGCCAAACGGCAGAGCCACAAATTGGTAATGCTTGTCCAGAAACGAGAATCTCAGGAACTGATAATGATCTGGATGAATCGGAATATGCAGATATGCATCCTGTAAATCTATCGTGGACATATAATTCCCTTGCTGAACAAAAGGTAAGATAGTCCTTACAGTTACCATCTTGAACGTTGGTATCCTTACATAACGATTCAATATTTTTAGATCCAGAACTGGTCTGAAAGAATTCTCCTTCTTTGGTACAATGAAGAGATTTGAATAAAACCCCATCCCCTGTTCCGGAACTGGAACTGGCATAATTACTCCAGTCAACTCTAGATCTGAAACACATTTCAGAAATGCTTGAGCTTTTACTGGATTTACTGGGACACGGGAAAGAAAAAATCTCTTTGCAGGAGGTCTCAACTTGAAACCAATTCTGTACCCTTCTGAAACAATGCTCTGAATCCAAAGATTGTGAACAGAATTGATCCAAATTTCCTTGAAAAAACGTAACCTGCCCCCTACCAGCTGAGCTGGAATGAGGGCCGCACCTTCATGTGGACTTAGAAGCAGGCTTTGCCTTTCTAGCTGGCTTGGATTTATTCCAGACTGGAGATGGTCTCCAAACTGAAACTGCTCCTGAGGATGAAGGATCAGGCTTTTGTTCTTTGTTGAAACGAAAGGAACGAAAACGATTATTAGCCCTGTTTTTACCTTTAGATTTTTTATCCTGTGGTAAAAAAGTTCCTTTCCCACCAGTAACAGTTGAAATAATGGAATCCAACTGAGAACCAAATAATTTGTTACCCTGGAAAGAAATGGAAAGTAAAGTTGATTTAGAAGCCATATCAGCATTCCAAGTTTTAAGCCATAAAGCTCTTCTAGCTAAAATAGCTAGAGACATAAACCTGACATCAACTCTGATAATATCAAAAATGGCATCACAGATAAAATTATTAGCATGCTGAATAAGAATAATAATATCATGAGAATCACGATGTGTTACTTGTTGCGCTAAAGTTTCCAACCAAAAAGTTGAAGCTGCAGCAACATCAGCCAAAGATATAGCAGGTCTAAGAAGATTACCTGAACACAGATAAGCTTTTCTTAGAAAGGACTCAATTTTCCTATCTAGAGGATCCTTAAACGAAGTACCATCTGACGTAGGAATAGTAGTACGTTTAGCAAGGGTAGAAATAGCCCCATCAACTTTAGGGATCTTGTCCCAAAATTCTAATCTGTCAGACGGCACAGGATATAATTGCTTAAAACGTTTAGGAGTAAATGAATTACCCAAATTATCCCATTCTTTGGAAATTACTGCAGAAATAGCATTAGGAACAGGAAAAACTTCTGGAATAACCACAGGAGCTTTAAATACCTTATCTAAACGTTTAGAATTAGTATCAAGAGGACCAGAATCCTCTATTTCTAAAGCAATTAGAACTTCTTTAAGTAAAGAACGAATAAATTCCATTTTAAATAAATATGAAGATTTATCAGCATCAACCTCAGAGACAGAATCCTCTGAACCAGAGGAGTCATCAGAATCAGAATGATGATGTTCATTTAAAAATTCATCTGTAGGGAGAGAAGTTTTAAAAGATTTTTTACGTTTACTAGAAGGAGAAATAACAGACATAGCCTTATTTATGGATTCAGAAACAAAATCTCTTATATTATCAGGAACATTCTGCACCTTAGATGTTGAGGGAACTGCAACAGGCAATGGTACTTTACTAAAGGAAATATTATCTGCTTTAACAAGTTTGTCATGACAATCAATACAAACAACAGCTGGAGAAATAGCTACCAAAAGTTTACAGCAGATACACTTAGCTTTGGTAGATTCAGCACTTGACAGCGATTTTCCTGTAGTATCTTCTGGCTCAGATGCAACGTGAGACATCTTTCAATATGTAAGAGAAAAAACAACATATAAAGCAAAATTGATCAAATTCCTTAAATGACAGTTTCAGGAATGGGAAAGAATGCCAAAGAACAAGCTTCTAGCAACCAGAAGCAATAAAAAATGAGACTTAAATAATGTGGAGACAAAAGTGACGCCCATATTTTTTCGCGCCAAATAAGACGCCCACATTATTTGGCGCCTAAATGCTTTTTGGCGCCAAAAATGACGCCACATCCGGAACGCCGACATTTTTGGCGCGAAATAACGTCAAAGAATGACGCAACTTCCGGCGACACGTATGACGCCGGAAACGGAAATAGAATTTTTGCGCCAAAAAAGTCCGCGCCAAGAATGACGCAATAAAATGAAGCATTTTCAGCCCCCGCGAGCCTAACAGCCCACAGGGAAAAAGTCAAATTTTAAGGTAAGAAAAAAATGGTCAAATCAAAATGCATTATCCCAAATATGAAACTGACTGTCTGAAAATAAGGAAAGTTGAACATTCTGAGTCAAGGCAAATAAATGTTTGAATACATATATTTAGAACTTTATAAACAAAGTGCCCAACCATAGCTTGGAGTGTCACAGAAAATAAGACTTACTTACCCCAGGACACTCATCTACATATAGCAGATAGCCAAACCAGTACTGAAACGAGAATCAGCAGAGGTAATGGTATATATAAGAGTATATCGTCGATCTGAAAAGGGAGGTAAGAGATGAATCTCTACGACCGATAACAGAGAACCTATGAAATAGACCCCTTAGAAGGAGATCACTGCATTCAAATAGGCAATACTCTCCTCACATCCCTCTGACATTCACTGCACGCTGAGAGGAAAACCGGGCTCCAACTTGCTGCGGAGCGCATATCAACGTAGAATCTAGCACAAACTTACTTCACCACCTCCATCGGAGGCAAAGTTTGTAAAACTGAATTGTGGGTGTGGTGAGGGGTGTATTTATAGGCATTTTGAGGTTTGGGAAACTTTGCCCCTCCTGGTAGGAATGTATATCCCATACGTCACTAGCTCATGGACTCTTGCTAATTACATGAAAGAAAATAATGTTATGAGAATCATGTTCTGTTACTTGTTGCGCTAAAGTTTCCAACCAAAAAGTTGAAGCTGCAGCAACATCCGCCAAAGATATAGCAGGTCTAAGAAGATTACCTGAACACAAATAAGCTTTTCTTAGAAAGGATTCAATTTTCCTATCTAAAGGATCCTTAAAGGAAGTACCATCTGCCGTAGGAATAGTAGTACGTTTAGCAAGGGTAGAGATAGCCCCATCAACTTTAGGGATTTTGTCCCAAAACTCTAATCTGTCAGACAGCACAGGATATAATTGCTTAAAACGTTTAGAAGGAGTAAATGAATTACCCAATTTATTCCATTCCCTGGAAATTACTTCAGAAATAGCACCAGGAACAGGAAAAACTTCTGGAATAACTACAGGAGATTTAAAGACCTTATCTAAACGTTTAGATTTAGTATCAAGAGGACCAGAATCCTCAATTTCTAAAGCAATTAGTACTTCTTTAAGTAAAGAACGAATAAATTCCATTTTAAATAAATATGAAGATTTATCAGCATCAACCTCTGAAACAGAATCCTCTGAACCAGAAGAATCATTAGAATCAGAATGATGATGTTCATTTAAAAATTCATCTGGATAAAGAGACGTTTTAAAAGACTTTTTATGTTTACTAGAAGGAGGAATAACAGACATAGCCTTCTTAATAGATTCAGAAACAAAATCTCTTATGTTATCAGCAACACTCTGAACATTAGATGTTGATGGAACTGCAACAGGTAATGGTATTTTACTAAAGGAAATATTTTCTGCATTAACAAGTTTGTCATGACATTTAATACAAACAACAGCTGGAGGAACAGCTACCAAAAGTTTACAGCAGATACACTTAGCTTTGGAAGTTCTAGCACCAGGCAGCGATTTTCCTGAAGTATCTTCTGGCTCAGATGCAACATGAGACATCTTGCAATATGTAAGAGAAAAAACAACATATAAAGCAAAATTGATCAAATTCCTTAAATGACAGTTTCAGGAATGGGAAAAAATGCCAAAGAACAAGCTTCTAGCAACCAGCAATGAAAAATGAGACAAATAATGTGGAGACAAAAGCGACGCCCATATTTTTTTAGCGCCAAATAAGACACCCACATTATTTGGCGCCTAAATGCTTTTGGCGCCAAAAATGACGCCACATCCGGAACGCCGACATTTTTGGCGCAAAAGAACGTCAAAAATGACGCAACTTCCGGCGACACGTATGACGCCGGAAACAGAAAAGATTGTTTGCGCCAAAAAAGTCTGCGCCAAGAATGACGCAATAAAATGAAGCATTTTCAGCCCCCGCAAGCCTAACAGCCCACAGGGAAAAAGTCCAAATTTTTTAAGGTAAGAAAAAATGATTGATTCAAATGCATCATCCCAAATATGAAACTGACTGTCTGAAAATAAGGAATGTTGAACATCCTGAGTCAAGGCAAAACATAATTTATGTAAGAACTTACCTGATAAATTCATTTCTTTCATATTAACAAGAGTCCATGAGCTAGTGACGTATGGGATATACATTCCTACCAGGAGGGGCAAAGTTTCCCAAACCTTAAAATGCCTATAAATACACCCCTCACCACACCCACAAATCAGTTTAACGAATAGCCAAGAAGTGGGGTGATAAGAAAAAAAGTGCGAAGCATATAAAATAAGGAATTGGAATAATTGTGCTTTATACAAAAAAATCATAACCACCACAAAAAAGGGTGGGCCTCATGGACTCTTGTTAATATGAAAGAAATGAATTTATCAGGTAAGTTCTTACATAAATTATGTTTTCTTTCATGTAATTAACAAGAGTCCATGAGCTAGTGACGTATGGGATAATGACTACCCAAGATGTGGATCTTTCCACACAAGAGTCACTAGAGAGGGAGGGATAAAATAAAGACAGCCAATTCCTGCTGAAAATAATCCACACCCAAAATAAAGTTTAACAAAAAACATAAGCAGAAGATTCAAACTGAAACCGCTGCCTGAAGAACTTTTCTACCAAAAACTGCTTCAGAAGAAGAAAATACATCAAAATGGTAGAATTTAGTAAAAGTATGCAAAGAGGACCAAGTTGCTGCTTTGCAGATCTGGTCAACCGAAGCTTCATTCCTAAACGCCCAGGAAGTAGATACTGACCTAGTAGAAAGAGCTGTAATTCTTTGAGGCGGAATTTTACCCGACTCAACATAGGCAAGATGAATTAAAGATTTCAACCAAGATGCCAAAGAAATGGCAGAAGCTTTCTGGCCTTTCCTAGAACCGGAAAAGATAACAAATAGACTAGAAGTCTTACGGAAAGATTTCGTAGCTTCAACATAATATTTCAAAGCTCTAACAACATCCAAAGAATGCAATGATTTCTCCTTAGAATTCTTAGGATTAGGACATAATGAAGGAACCACAATTTCTCTACTAATGTTGTTGGAATTCACAACTTTAGGTAAAAATTCAAAAGAAGTTCGCAACACCGCCTTATCCTGATGAAAAATCAGAAAAGGAGACTCACACGAAAGAGCAGATAATTCAGAAACTCTTCTAGCAGAAGAGATGGCCAAAAGGAACAAAACTTTCCAAGAAAGTAATTTAATGTCCAATGAATGCATAGGTTCAAACGGAGGAGCTTGAAGAGCTCCCAGAACCAAATTCAAACTCCAAGGAGGAGAAATTGACTTAATGACAGGTTTTATACGAACCAAAGCTTGTACAAAACAATGAATATCAGGAAGAATAGCAATCTTTCTGTGAAAAAGAACAGAAAGAGCGGAGATTTGTCCTTTCAAAGAACTTGCGGACAAACCCTTATCTAAACCATCCTGAAGAAACTGTAAAATTCTCGGTATTCTAAAAGAATGCCAAGAAAAATGATGAGAAAGACACCAAGAAATATAAGTCTTCCAGACTCTATAATATATCTCTCGAGATACAGATTTACGAGCCTGTAACATAGTATTAATCACGGAGTCAGAGAAACCTCTATGACCAAGAATCAAGCGTTCAATCTCCATACCTTTAAATTTAAGGATTTCAGATCCGGATGGAAAAAAGGACCTTGTGACAGAAGGTCTGGTCTTAACGGAAGAGTCCATGGCTGGCAAGATGCCATCCGGACAAGATCCGCATACCAAAACCTGTGAGGCCATGCCGGAGCTATTAGCAGAACAAACGAGCATTCCCTCAGAATCTTGGAGATTACTCTTGGAAGAAGAACTAGAGGCGGAAAGATATAGGCAGGATGATACTTCCAAGGAAGTGATAATGCATCCACTGCCTCCGCCTGAGGATCCCGGGATCTGGACAGATACCTGGGAAGTTTCTTGTTTAGATGAGAGGCCATCAGATCTATCTCTGGAAGCCCCCACAATTGAACAATCTGAAGAAATACCTCTGGGTGAAGAGACCATTCGCCCGGATGCAACGTTTGGCGACTGAGATAATCCGCTTCCCAATTGTCTACACCTGGGATATGAACCGCAGAGATTAGACAGGAGCTGGATTCCGCCCAAACCAAAATTCGAGATACTTCTTTCATAGCCAGAGGACTGTGAGTCCCTCCTTGATGATTGATGTATGCCACAGTTGTGACATTGTCTGTCTGAAAACAAATGAACGATTCTCTCTTCAGAAGAGGCCAAAACTGAAGAGCTCTGAAAACTGCACGGAGTTCCAAGATATTGATCGGTAATCTCACCTCCTGAGATTCCCAAACTCCTTGTGCCGTCAGAGATCCCCACACAGCTCCCCAACCTGTGAGACTTGCATCTGTTGAAATTACAGTCCAGGTCGGAAGAACAAAAGAAGCCCCCTGAATTAAACGATGGTGATCTGTCCACCACGTTAGAGAGTGCCGAACAATCGGTTTTAAAGATATTAATTGATATATCTTCGTGTAATCCCTGCACCATTGGTTCAGCATACAGAGCTGAAGAGGTCGCATGTGAAAACGAGCAAAGGGGATCGCGTCCGATGCAGCAGTCATAAGACCTAAAATTTCCATGCATAAGGCTACCGAAGGGAATGATTGAGACTGAAGGTTTCGACAGGCTGTAATCAATTTTAGACGTCTCTTGTCTGTTAAAGACAAAGTCATGGACACTGAATCTATCTGGAAACCCAGAAAGGTTACCCTTGTTTGAGGAATCAAAGAACTTTTTGGTAAATTGATCCTCCAACCATGATCTTGAAGAAACAACACAAGTCGATTCGTATGAGACTCTGCTAAATGTAAAGACGGAGCAAGTACCAAGATATCGTCCAAATAAGGAAATACCACAATACCCTGTTCTCTGATTACAGACAGAAGGGCACCGAGAATCTTTGTGAAAATTCTTGGAGCTGTAGCAAGGCCAAACGGTAGAGCCACAAATTGGTAATGCTTGTCTAGAAAAGAGAATCTCAGGAACTGATAATGATCTGGATGAATTGGAATATGCAGATATGCATCCTGTAAATCTATTGTGGACATATAATTCCCTTGCTGAACAAAAGGCAATATAGTCCTTACAGTTACCATCTTGAACGTTGGTATCCTTACATAACGATTCAATAATTTTAGATCCAGAACTGGTCTGAAGGAATTCTCCTTCTTTGGTACAATGAAGAGATTTGAATAAAACCCCATCCCCTGTTCCGGAACTGGAACTGGCATAATTACTCCAGCCAACTCTAGATCTGAAACACAATTCAGAAATGCTTGAGCTTTCACTGGATTTACTGGGACATGGGAAAGAAAAAATCTCTTTGCAGGAGGTCTCATCTTGAAACCAATTCTGTACCCTTCTGAAACAATGTTCTGAATCCAAAGATTGTGAACAGAATTGATCCAAATTTCTTTGAAAAAACGTAACCTGCCCCCTACCAGCTGAACTGGAATGAGGGCCGTACCTTCATGTGAACTTAGAAGCAGGCTTTGCCTTTCTAGCAGGCTTGGATTTATTCCAGACTGGAGATGGTTTCCAAACTGAAACTGCTCCTGAGGACGAAGGATCAGGCTTTTGTTCTTTGTTGAAACGAAAGGAACGAAAACGATTGTTAGCCCTGTTTTTACCTTTAGACTTTTTATCCTGTGGTAAAAAAGTTCCTTTCCCACCAGTAACAGTTGAAATAATAGAATCCAACTGAGAACCAAATAATTTGTTTCCCTGGAAAGAAATGGAAAGTAGAGTTGATTTAGAAGCCATATCAGCATTCCAAGTCTTAAGCCATAAAGCTCTTCTGGCTAAGATAGCCAGAGACATAAATCTAACATCAACTCTAATAATATCAAAAATGGCATCACAGATGAAATTATTAGCATGCTGGAGAAGAATAATAATATCATGAGAATCACGATTTGTTACTTGTTGCGCTAGAGTTTCCAACCAAAAAGTTGAAGCTGCAGCAACATCAGCCAATGATATAGCAGGTCTAAGAAGATTACCTGAACATAGATAAGCTTTTCTTAGAAAAGATTCAATTTTTCTATCTAAAGGATCTTTAAACGAGGTACCATCTGACGTAGGAATGGTAGTACGTTTAGCAAGGGTAGAAATAGCCCCATCAACTTTAGGGATTTTGTCCCAAAATTCTAACCTGTCAGGCGGAACAGGATATAATTGCTTAAAACGTTTAGAAGGAGTAAATGAATTACCCAATTTATCCCATTCCTTAGCAATTACTGCAGAAATAGCATTAGGAACAGGAAAGACTTCTGGAATAACCGCAGGAGCTTTAAAAACCTTATCCAAACGTATAGAATTAGTATCAAGAGGACTAGAATCCTCTATTTCTAAAGCAATTAGTACTTCTTTAAGTAAAGAGCGAATAAATTCCATCTTAAATAAATATGAAGATTTATCAGCATCAATCTCTGAGACAGAATCCTCTGAACCAGAAGAGTCCAAAGAATCAGAATGATGGTGTTCATTTAAAAATTCATCTGTAGAGAGAGAAGATTTAAAAGACTTTTTACGTTTACTAGAAGGAGAAATAACAGACAAAGCCTTCTTTATGGATTCAGAAACAAAATCTCTTATGTTATCAGGAACATTCTGCACCTTAGATGTTGAGGGAACTGCAACAGGCAATGGTACATCACTAAAGGAAATATTATCTGCTTTAACAAGTTTGTCATGACAATTATTACAAACAACAGCTGGAGGAATAGCTACCAAAAGTTTACAGCAGATACACTTAGCTTTGGTAGATCCAGCAGGCAGTGGTTTTCCTGTAGTATCTTCTGGCTCAGATGCAACGTGAGACATCTTGCAATATGTAAGAGAAAAAACAACATATAAAGCAAAATAGATCAAATTCCTTATAAGACAGTTTCAGGAATGGGAAAAAAATGCCAAACATCAAGCTTCTAGCAACCAGAAGCAAATGAAAAATGAGACTGAAATAATGTGGAGACAAAAGCGACGCCCATATTTTTTGGCGCCAAATAAGACGCCCACATTATTTGGCGCCTAAATGCTTTTGGCGCCAAAAATGACGCCACATCCGGAACGCCGACATTTTTGGCGCAAAATAACGTCAAAAATGACGCAACTTCCGGCGACACGTATGACGCCGGAAACGGAAAAGAATTTTTGCGCCAAAAAAGTCCGCGCCAAGAATGACACAATAAAATGAAGCATTTTCAGCCCCCGCGAGCCTAACAGCCCACAGGGAAAAAAGTCAAATTTTTGAGGTAAGAAAAAATATGATAATTTAAAGCATAATCCCAAATATGAAACTGACTGTCTGGAAATAAGGAAAGTTGAACATTCTGAGTCAAGGCAAATAAATGTTTGAATACATATATTTAGAACTTTATAAATAAAGTGCCCAACCATAGCTTAGAGTGTCACAGAAAATAAGACTTACTTACCCCAGGACACTCATCTACATGTTTGTAGAAAGCCAAACCAGTACTGAAACGAGAATCAGTAGAGGAAATGGTAAATATAAGAGTATATCGTCGATCTGAAAAGGGAGGTAAGAGATGAATCTCTACGACCGATAACAGAGAACCTTATGAAATAGACCCCGTAGAAGGAGATCACTGCATTCAATAGGCAATACTCTCCTCACATCCCTCTGACATTCACTGCACGCTGAGAGGAAAACCGGGCTCCAACTTGCTGCGGAGCGCATATCAACGTAGAATCTAGCACAAACTTACTTCACCACCTCCCTTGGAGGCAAAGTTTGTAAAACTGATTTGTGGGTGTGGTGAGGGGTGTATTTATAGGCATTTTAAGGTTTG
>NW_026511888.1:0-27500 GCF_027579735.1 Bombina bombina | reverse complement strand
AAAGGTATATAAGCCTCAAAAAGAAAGTTCAGAATATGACACCCCATCCCGCGGTCCCAAGGGGGTGATAGAACAGCACCACCTGAAAAAAAAAACTTCAAAAACAAAACAAGAGTCTCAGCCTTGTTGATCAAAAAACACAATTTATGCTTACCTGATAAATGTATTTCTCTTGTGGTGTATCCAGTCCACGGATCATCCATTACTTGTGGGATATTCTCATTCCCAACAGGAAGTTGCAAGAGGACACCCACAGCAGAGCTGTTATATAGCTCCTCCCCTCACTACCATATCCAGTCATTTGACCGAAAACAAGCAGAGAAAGGAGAAACCATAGGGTGCAGTGGTGACTAGTTTAAAATTTAAAATTACCTGCCTTAAAATGACAGGGCGGGCCGTGAACTGGATACACCACAAGAGAAATAAATTTATCAGGTGAGCATAAATTGTGTTTTCTCTTGTAAGGTGTATCCAGTCCACAGATCATCCATTACTTGTGGGATACCAATACCAAAGCTAAAGTACACGGATGAAGGGAGGGACAAGGAAGGTACTTAAATGGAAGGTACCACTGCCTGTAAAACCTCTCTCCCAAAAATAGCCTCCGAAGAAGCAAAAGTATCAAATTTGTAAAATTTTTAAAAAGTATGAAGCGAAGACCAAGTCGCCGCGTTGCAAATCTGTTCAACAGACGCCTTATTTTTAAAGGCCCAAGTGGAAGCCACAGCTCTAGTGGAATGAGCTGTAATCCTTTCAGGAGGCTGCTGCCCAGCAGTCTCATAGGCTAAGCGTATTATGCTTCTTAGCCAAAAAGAAAGAGGTTGCCGAAGCCTTTTGACCTCTCCTCTGTCCAGAGTAGACAACAAACGAAGATGTTTGACAAAAATCTTTAGTAGCTTGTAAGTAAAACTTTAAAGCACGAACCACGTCCAGATTATGTAATAGACGTTCCTTCTTCGAAGAAGGATTAGGACACAAGGATGGAACAACAATCTCTTGATTGATATTCTTGTTAGATACCACCTTAGGTAAAAACCCAGGTTTGGTACGCAGGACTACCTGATCAGAATGAAAAATCAGATAAGGAGAATCACATTGTAAGGCAGATAACTCGGAGACTCTACGAGCCGAGGAAATAGCTACCAAAAAAGGACTTTCCAAGACAAAAGTTTAATATCTATGGAATGTAGAGGTTCAAACGGAACTCCTTGAACCTTAAGAACCAAATTTAAGCTGCATGGTGGAGCAACAGGTTTAAACACAGGCTTGATTCTGACTAAAGCCTGACAAAATGCCTGAACGTCTGGAACATCTGCCAGACGCTTGTGTAAAAGGACAGAGCAGAAATCTGTCCCTTTAAGGAACTAGCTTACAAACCTTTTTCCAAGCCTTCTTGGAGAAAAGATAATATCCTAGGAATCCTGACCTTACTCCATGAGTAACCCTTGGATTCACACCAATAAAGAAATTTACGCTTTATCTTATGGTAAATTTTCCTGGTGACAGGCTTTCGTGCCTGTATTAAGGTATCAATGACTGACTCGGAGAAGCCACGCTTTGATAAAATCAAGCGTTCAATCTCCATGCAGTCTCAGAGAAATTAGATTTGGATGGTGGAAAGGACCCTGAAGTAGAAGGTCCTGTCTCAGAGGCAGAGTCCATGGTGGAAAGGACCCTGAAGTAGAAGGTCCTGTCTCAGAGGCAGAGTCCATGGTGGAAAGGATGACATGTCCACTAGATCTGCATACCAGGTCCTGCGTGGCCACGCAGGCGCTATTAAAATCACTGATGCTCTCTCCTGCTTGATCTTGGCAATCAGTCGAGGGAGCAGAGGAAACGGTGGAAACACATAAGCCAGGTTGAAAGACCAGGGCGCTGCCAGAGCATCTATCAGCGTCGCCCTGGGGTCCCTGGATCTGGATCCGTAACAAGGAAGCTTGGCGTTTTGTCGAGACGCCATGAGATCCAGTTCTGGTTTGCCCCAGCGATGAATCACTTGTGCAAACACCTCCGGATGGAGTTCCCACTCCCCCGGATGAAAAGTCTGTCGACTTAGAAAATCCGCCTCCCAGTTCTCTACACCTGGGATATGGATAGCTGATAGGTGGCAGGAGTGATTCTACGCCCAGCGAATTATCTTTGAGACTTCTAACAATCGCTTGGGAACTTCTTGTTCCCCCTTGATGGTTGATGTAAGCCACAGTCGTGATGTTGTCCGACTGAAATCTGATGTACCTCAGAGTTGCTAACTGAGGCCAAGCCTGAAGAGCATTGAATATCGCTCTTAGTTCCAGAATATTTATCGGAAGGAGAGACTCCTCCTGAGTCCACGATCCCTGAGCCTTCAGGGAGTTCCAGACTGCACCCCAACCTAGAAGGCTGGCATCTGTTGTTACAATTGTCCAATCTGGCCTGCGAAAGGTCATACCTTTGGACAGATGGACCCGAGATAGCCACCAGAGAAGAGAATCCCTGGTCTCTTGGTCCAGATTCAGTTGAGGGGACAAATCTGTGTAATCCCCGTTCCACTGACTGTGCATGCATAGTTGCAGCGGTCTGAGATGTAAGCGTGCAAACGGCACTATGTCCATTGCCGCTACCATTAAGCCGATTACTTCCATACACTGAGCCACTGAAGGGTGCAGAATGGAATAAAGAACCCGGCAGGAATTTAGAAGCTTTGATAACCTGGACTCCGTCAGGTAAATTTTCATTTCTACAGAATCTATCAGAGTCCCTAGAAAGGAAACTCTTGTGAGTGGGGATAGAGAACTCTTTTCCTCGTTCACTTTCCACCCATGCGACCTCAGAAATGCCAGTACTACGTCCGTATGAGACTTGGCAATAAAATAAATAAGGGGCTACTGCTATGCCCTGCGGCCTTAGGACCACCAGAAGGGACCCTAGAACTTTCGTGAAGATTCTTGGGGCTGTAGCTAATCCAAAGGGAAGAGCTACAAACCTGTCTAGAAAGGCAAACCTGAGAATCCGATGATGATCTTTGTGTATCGGAATGTGAAGATAAGCATCCTTTAGATTCACTGTAGTCATATATTGACCCTCCTGGATCATAGGCAGGATGGTAGGGATAGTTTCCATCTTGAATGATGGAACTCAGAGGAATTTGTTTAAGATCTTTAGATCCAAAATTGGTCTGAATGTTCCCTCTTTTTTGGGAACCACAAACAGATTTGAGTAAAAACCCTGTCCTTGTTCCTCTTTTGGAACTGGATGGATCACTCCCATAACTAGGAGGTCTCGTACACAATGTAAGAATGTCTCTCTCTTTATCTGGTTTGCAGATAATTGTGAAAGGTGAAATCTCCCTTTTGGGGGGGAAGCTTTGAAGTACAGAAGATATCCCTGGGATATAATTTCCAACGCCCAGGGATCCTGAACATCTCTTGCCCATGCCTGGGCGAAGAGTGAAAGTCTGCCCCCCACTAGATCCGTTACCGGATAGGGGGCCGTTCCTTCATGCTGTCTTAGAGGCAGCAGCAGGTTTTTTTGCCTGCTTACCTTTGTTCCAGGTCTGGTTTGGCCTCCAGACCGCCTTGGACTGAGCAACAGTTCCCTCTTGTCTTGCATTAGAGGAGGTTGATGCCACACCTGCCTTGAAGTTTCGAAAGGCACGAAAATTAGACTGTTTGGCCCTGGATTTGGACCTGTCCTGAGGAAGGGCATGACCTTTTCCTCCAGTGATATCAGCAATAATCTCCTTCAAACCAGGCCCGAATAAGGTCTGCCCCTTGAAGGGAATGTTAAGCAGCTTAGATTTGGAAGTCATGTCAGCTGACCATGATTTAAGCCATAGCGCCCTGCGCGCCTGTATAGCAAAACCAGAATTCTTAGCCGTTAGTTTAGTCAAATGAACAATGGCATCAGAAACAAAAGAATTGGCTAGCTTAAGTGCCCTAAGTTTGCCAAGTATGTCATCCAATGGAGTCGCTACCTGTAAGGCCTCTTCCAGAGACTCAAACCAGAACGCCGCAGCAGCAGTGACAGGGGCAATACATGCAAGGGGCTGAAGGATAAAACCTTGTTGACAAAATATTTTCTTAAGGTAACCTAATTTTTTATCCATTGGATCTGAAAAAGCACAACTGTCCTCGACAGGGATAGTAGTACGCTTTGCTAAAGTAGAAACTGCTCCCTCCACCTTAGGGACTGTCTGATATAAGTCCCGTGTGGTGGCGTCTATAGGAAACATTTTTCTAAAAATAGGAGGGGGAGAGAACGGCACACCTGGTCTATCCCATTCCTTAGTAATAATTTCTGTAAACCTTTTAGGTATTGGAAAAACATCAGTACACACCGGCACTGCATAGTATTTATCCAGTCTACACAATTTCTCTGGCACTGCAATTGTGTCACAGTCATTCAGAGCAGCTAAAACCTAAAGTTTTACTTAAATTTAAATGTAGAAACATCAGAATCAGGTATGCTTCCTGAGTCAGAAACATCACCCACAGACTGAAGTTCTCCTTCCTCAGCTTCAGCATATTGTGAGGCAGTATCAGACATGGTTCTTAAAGCGTCAGTATGCTCTGCATTTCGTCTAACCCCAGAGCTATCTCGCTTACCTCTCAGTTCAGGTAGTCTGGCTAATACCGCTGACAGTGTATTATCCATGACTGCCGCCATGTCTTGTAAAGTAAACGCTATAGGTGCCCTTGATGTACTTGGCGCCATTTCCGCGTGAGTCCCTTGAGCGGGAGTCAAAGGATCTGACACGTGGGGAGAGTTAGTCGGCATAACTTCCCCCTCGTCAGATTCCTCTGGTGATAAATTTTTTAAAGACATAATATGATCTTTATTGCTTAAAGTGAAATCAGTACATTTGGTACACATTCTAAGAGGGGGTTCCACCATGGCTTTTAAACATAATGAACAAGGAGTTTCCTCAATGTCAGACATGTTTATACAGACTAGCAAGCTTGGAAAACACTTTAATTCAAGTTAACAAGCCTTGTACTGTGCCTTTAAGAGAAACAAATTGTCAAAATTTGAAAAACTGTGAAAAAACATAATTTATGTAAGAACTTACCTGATAAATTCATTTCTTTCATATTAGCAAGAGTCCATGAGCTAGTGACGTATGGGATATACATTCCTACCAGGAGGGGCAAAGTTTCCCAAACCTCAAAATGCCTATAAATACACCCCTCACCACACCCACAATTCAGTTTAACGAATAGCCAAGAAGTGGGGTGATAAGAAAAAAGTGCGAAAGCATATAAAATAAGGAATTGGAATAATTGTGCTTTATACAAAAAAATCATAAACACCACAAAAAAGGGCGGGCCTCATGGACTCTTGCTAATATGAAAGAAATGAATTTATCAGGTAAGTTCTTACATAAATTATGTTTTCTTTCATGTAATTAGCAAGAGTCCATGAGCTAGTGACGTATGGGATAATGATTACCCAAGATGTGGATCTTTCCACGCAAGAGTCACTAGAGAGGGAGGGATAAAATAAAGACAGCCAATTCCTGCTGAAAATAATCCACACCCAAAATAAGTTTAATGAAAAACATAAACAGAAGATTCAAACTGAAACCGCTGCCTGAAGTACTTTTCTACCAAAAACTGCTTCAGAGGAAGAAAATACATCAAAATGGTAGAATTTAGTAAAAGTATACAAAGAGGACCAAGTTGCTGCTTTGCAAATCTGATCAATCGAAGCTTCATTCCTAAACGCCCAGGAAGTAGAAACTGACCTAGTAGAATGAGCTGTAATCCTTTGAGGCGGAGTTTTACCCGACTCGACATAGGCATGATGAATTAAAGATTTCAACCAAGATGCCAAAGAAATGGCAGAAGCTTTCTGGCCTTTTCTAGAACCGGAAAAGATAACAAATAGACTAGAAGCCTTTCGGAAAGACTTAGTAGCTTCAACATAATATTTCAAAGCTCTAACATCCAAAGAATGCAACGATTTCTCCTTAGAATTCTTAGGATTAGGACATAATGAAGGAACCACAATTTCTCTACTAATGTTGTTGGAATTCACAACTTTAGGTAAAAATTCAAAAGAAGTTCGCAACACCGCCTTATCCTGATGAAAAATCAGAAAAGGAGACTCACAAGAAAGAGCAGATAATTCAGAGACTCTTCTGGCAGAAGAGATCGCCAAAAGGAACAAAAAACTTTCCAAGAAAGTAATTTAATGTCCAATGAATGCATAGGTTCAAACGGAGGAGCTTGAAGAGCCCCCAGAACCAAATTCAAACTCCAAGGAGGAGAAATTGACTTAATAACAGGTTTTATACGAACCAAAGCTTGTACAAAACAATGAATATCAGGAAGATTAGCAATCTTTCTGTGAAAAAGAACAGAGAGAGCAGAGATTTGTCCTTTCAAAGAAATTGCAGATAAACCTTTATCTAAACCATCCTGAAGAAATTGTAAAATTCTCGGAATTCTAAAAGAATGCCAAGAAAAATGATGAGACACCAAGAAATATAAGTCTTCCAGACTCTATAATATATCTCTCTGGATACAGATTTACGAGCCTGTAACATAGTATTAATCACAGAGTCAGAGAAACCTCTTTGACCAAGAATCAAGCGTTCAATCTCCATACCTTTAAATTTAAGGATTTGAGATCCTGATGGAAAAAAGGACCTTGCGACAGAAGGTCTGGTCTTAGCGGAAGAGTCCACGGATGGCAAGAGGCCATCCGGACCAGATCCGCATACCAAAACCTGTGAGGCCATGCCGGAGCTACCAGCAGAAAAAACGAGCATTCCTTCAGAATCTTGGAGATTACTCTTGGAAGAAGAACTAGAGGCGGAAAGATATAGGCAGGATGATACTTCCAAGGAAGTGATAATGCATCCACTGCTTCCGCCTGAGGATCCCGGGATCTGGACAGATACCTGGGAAGTTTCTTGTTTAGATGAGACGCCATCAGATCTATTTCTGTAAGCTCCCACATTTGAACAATCTGAAGAAATACCTCTGGGTGAAGAGACCATTCGCCCGGATGCAACGTTTGGCGACTGAGATAATCCGCTTCCCAATTGTCTATACCTGGGATATGAACCGCAGAGATTAGACAGGAGCTGGATTCCGCCCAAACCAAAATTCGAGATACTTCTTTCATAGCCAGAGGACTGTGAGTCCCTCCTTGATGATTGATGTATGCCACAGTTGTGACATTGTCTGTCTGAAAACAAATGAACGATTCTCTCTTCAGAAGAGGCCAAAACTGAAGAGCTCTGAAAATTGCACGGAGTTCCAAAATATTGATCGGTAATCTCACCTCCTGAGATTCCCAAACTCCTTGTGCCGTCAGAGATCCCCACACAGCTCCCCAACCTGTGAGACTTGCATCTGTTGAAATTACAGTCCAGGTCAGAAGCACAAAAGAAGCCCCCTGAATTAAACGATGGTGATCTGTCCACCACGTTAGAGAGTGTCGTACAATCGGTTTTAAAGATATTAATTGAGATATCTTTGTGTAATCCTTGCACCATTGATTCAGCATACAGAGCTGAAGAGGTCGCATGTGAAAACGAGCAAAGGGGATCGCGTCCGATGCAGCAGTCATAAGACCTAGAATTTCCATGCATAAGGCTACCGAAGGGTATGATTGTGACTGAAGGTTTCGACAAGCTGAGATCAATTTTAGACGTCTCTTGTCTGTCAAAGACAGAGTCATGGACACTGAATCTATCTGGAAACCCAGAAAGGTTACCCTTGTCTGAGGAGTCAATGAACTTTTTGGTGAATTGATCCTCCAACCATGATCTTGAAGAAACAACACAAGTCGATTCGTATGAGATTCTGCTAAATGTAAAGACTGAGCAAGTACCAAGATATCGTCCAAATAAGGAAATACCACAATACCCTGTTCTCTGATTACAGACAGAAGGGCACCGAGAACCTTTGTAAAAATTCTTGGAGCTGTAGCTAGGCCAAACGGCAGAGCCACAAACTGGTAATGCTTGTCCAGAAAAGAGAATCTCAGGAACTGATAATGATCTGGATGAATCGGAATATGCAGATATGCATCCTGTAAATCTATTGTGGACATATAATGCCCTTGCTGAACAAAAGGCAAGATAGTCCTTACAGTTACCATTTTGAACGTTGGTATCCTTACATAACGATTCAATATTTTTAGATCCAGAACTGGTCTGAAGGAATTCTTCTTTGGTACAATGAAGAGATTTGAATAAAACCCCATCCCCTGTTCCAGAACTGGAACTGGCATAATTACTCCAGCCAACTCTAGATCTGAAACACAAATTGGAAATGCTTGAGCTTTCACTGGATTTACTGGGACACGGGAAAGAAATCTCTTTGCAGGAGGTCTCATCTTGAAACCAATTCTGTACCCTTCTGAAACAATGTTCTGAATCCAAAGATTGTGAACAGAATTGATCCAAATTTCTTTGAAAAAACGTAACCTGCCCCCTACCAGCTGAGCTGGAATGAGGGCCGCACCTTCATGTGGACTTAGAAGCTGGCTTTGCCTTTCTAGAAGGCTTGGATTTATTCCAGACTGGAGATGGTTTCCAAACTGAAACTGCTCCTGAGGATGAAGGGATCAGGCTTTTGTTCTTTGTTGAAACGAAAGGAACGAAAACGATTATTAGCCCTGTTCTTACCCTTAGATTTTTTATCCTGTGGTAAAAAAGTTCCTTTCCCACCAGTAACAGTTGAGATAATAGAATCCAACTGAGAACCAAATAATTTGTTACCCTGGAAAGAAATGGAAAGTAGAGTTGATTTAGAAGCCATATCAGCATTCCAAGTTTTAAGCCATAAAGCTCTTCTAGCTAAAATAGCTAGAGACATAAACCTGACATCAACTCTGATAATATCAAAAATGGCATCACAGGGGGAACTTCCGGGAGGCAGCCATGATAGGTCGCACATTACCATTCAGCTCCAGCCTCTGCATTGTTTTTTTATTAATATAACTTTCTAGATGGTTCATCCATTAGCCTTATAACTTTATTTATATGACCCTAAAGATCCTGCTTCAAGTGAGCCTACTATCTTACAAAAGAACGCGACCTGGAGCACCCGGAGCATACATTTAGGCTGCGGCCTTACCTTCACCCCCCGGCGAGGCGCGCTCAGGCCTTGTCGTTAGGCAGCACATAGTGCTGATTTTGAAGCCTTCTTCATTTAATCTGCCTGTCTACAGATCTACGCAAAGGACCATGGCGTATGCTGCAAGCATTCTACTGGAACTGAACCGCTTGTTAGCGGAGCATCATGCTGCATTTGAAGCCATGTTATATGGGGCACTAAAGCCTACGGTCACCCAATTGCCTCCCACAGCTATTTGGACGGAGCCGGCTCTGGTGGAACAGAAGGCTAATGGTACTTGCACTGACAGTTTAGAATCCTGGAGCCCACTCTCATCCCCTAAAATTGAGATGGACAACTCAGAATGTGCCACTGTGAGCCCTACGAGGCGGGACGACTTAACCAAGCTGCAGGGCAATGATAGGCCGCCTCAGTCAGAAGAACATATCGCTATCTCATGGGTGAGCCATTTAACTTACACACCGCAGCAGAAGGTTACGGGACACATATCAGTGTATATCCCAGCGGGTGGTCTTATTCGGATCGGTCTGCACAGACAGCTGAGGGGATTATGTGTATCTCAAGTGCCGGCTCTGTCAATTAATTTATCTAACGCAATTGGACCACACTTGCAATGGGACCCTGGTGGTCTGACAGAGACTGATGCTAACAGGAGTGGACAATGACTTTCTACAAGATGTCACTGCAACCATACCTGTCACTATTGGGATGCCGAGTTCAGTAGTGGTGCGGTCATCTATCATAGTGCTGTTATACTCTATCACCATTTGACTCTTTACTATTAGTATATTTATTTCAGGATCATCTACATAATGTGTGTAGGTTCCCTGCACTCCTTTAAATCTACTTACTGAACATTTTGGGGGACCTCCCACTGTCCTTATGGGGGATTTTATGAATGCACGTTAGAGGTTATGTCCTGCTACCAGCGGCCGGGGTGGTGGGATGTTTACCTAGTTTTTCCCCTTAATAGCTCATTATAAAGTCTAAGCATGATCTATTACGGAATAGAGTGTTATTGAAGCAACTGTTACTTGTATGTAGCTTAAGAAACAGTGATTTTTTCAATGTGACAACCTTGTTTATGGCTCCCTCCTATCTATTTAATTTTCTCATGCAGTTTATACTGCTACGCCTACAGTTTCATATCAAATTGTTACCCTATATTTGCTAAATCACACTACCTTGTTTTCCTATATGTGATGTTATTGCCTATATTCACGTGAGGCTATTTAACTCAGAAAGTGAGATCCCCTCCCTGTGATAGCCTGGTGTTTAACTTTTTTTTAAGTGTTTAATTTTTTTTATATTATATGCAACCTTGGTCTCTAAGCCCCAAATGCAGCTACGCCTATTATCTATCATCTATCGCTCAGTATTACACTGTTATAACTTAGTCACAGCTCAGGCAGAGTTATATCTACAATTTCCTTTTTATAAAAATTATCATACCTTACCTTGTATTTCTATATGGGTAGTTATTCCCTATATGTAAAAGAGGTTCTCATGTAGAGATCCAAAAGTGGTCTCTTCCCTAGATATTGCCCCTTATTTAAGATTTTGTGTCTACTCATGGGGTCCAAGAGCGGCCTCTTTCTTTCAGCTAGGGGGCATGTAGCATAATAGGCATCTCCTGGGAATAATACACTTTCGCATTGACTCCCTAGAAGTGTTATATGTTATTGTATAGTGTTGCACTGTATTTTATGACATGGTATTTTGTCTTTCTTACTTTCTGTATGCCTTGTTCAGACCCTCTACAATATCCTACCTTGCATTTCTATATGAGCAGTTATTTCCTCTATGTATAAGAGGCTCTCATTTAGAGATCCAAAAGTGGTCTCTTCCCTAGATATTGCCCCTTAATTAAGGTTTTGTGTCTATCCATGGGGTCCAAGAGTGGCCTCTTTTCTTTTTTTTTCAGCTAGGGGGCATGTAGCATAATAGGCATCTCCTTGGAAGAATTCACATCTCAGAAGTGTTATATGTTACTGTATAGCGTTGCACTGTATTTTATGACATTGTATTTTGTCTTTCTTACATTATGTATGCCTTGTTCAGAACCTCAAAAAAAAAAAAAAAAAAAAAAAAAAAAAAAAAAAAAAATGGCATCACAGATAAAATTATTAGCATGTTGAAGAAGAATAATAATAATATTATGAGAATCATGATCTGTTACTTGTTGTGCTAAAGTTTCCAACCAAAAAGTTGAAGCTGCAGCAACATCAGCCAATGATATAGCAGGTCTAAGAAGGATTACCTGAACACAGATAAGCTTTTCTTAGAAAGGATTCAATTTTCCTATCTAAAGGATCCTTAAACGAAGTACCATCTGACGTAGGAATAGTAGTCCGTTTAGCAAGGGTAGAAATAGCCCCATCAACTCTAGGGATTTTGTCCCAAAAATCTAATCTGTCAGACGGCACAGGATATAATTGCTTAAAACGTTTAGAAGGACTAAATGAATTACCCAATTTATACCATTCTCTGGAAATTACTTCAGAAATAGCATTAGGAACAGGAAAAACTTCTGGAATAACCACAGGAGATTTAAAGACCTTATCTAAACGTTTAGAATTCGTATCAAGAGGACCAGAATCCTCAATTTCTAAAGCAATTAGTACTTCTTTAAGTAAAGAACGAATAAATTCCATTTTAAATAAATATGAAGATTTATCAGCATCAATCTCTGAGACAGAATCCTCTGAACCAGAAGAGTCATCAGAATCAGAATGATGATGTTCATTTAAAAATTCATCTGTATAAAGAGAAGTTTTAAAAGATTTTTTATGTTTACTAGAAGGAGGAATAAAAGACATAGCCTTCTTGATGGATTCAGAAACAAAATCTCTTAGGTTATCAGGAACATTCTGAACCTTAGATGTTGATGGAACTGCAACAGGTAAAGGTACATTACTAAAGGAAATATCTGCATTAACAAGTTTGTCATGACAATTAATACAAACAGCTGGAGGAATAGCTACCAAAAGTTTACAGCAGATACACTTAGCTTTGGTAGTTCCAGCACTAGGCAGCGATTTTCCTGAAGTATCTTCTGACTCGGATGCAACGTGAGACATCTTGCAATATGTAAGAGAAAAAACATATAAAGCAAAATAGATCAAATTCCTTAAATGACAGTTTCAGGAATGGGAAAAAAAATGCCAATGAACAAGCTTCTAGCAACCAGAAGCAAAGAAAAAATGAACTTAAATAATGTGGAGACAAAAGCGACGCCCATATTTTTTGGCGCCAAATAAGACGCCCACATTATTTGGCGCCTAAATGCTTTTTGGCGCCAAATAGGACGCCACATCCGGAACGCCGACATTTTTGGCGCAAAAGAACGTCAAAAATGACGCAACTTCCGGCGACACGTATCACGCCGGAAACAGAAAAGATTTTTTTGCGCCAAAAAAGTCCGCGCCAAGAATGACTCAATAAAATGAAGCATTTTCAGCCCCCGCGAGCCTAACAGCCCACAGGGAAAAAACAGAATTTATGTTTACCTGATAAATTACTTTCTCCAACGGTGTGTCCGGTCCACGGCGTCATCCTTACTTGTGGGATATTCTCTTCCCCAACAGGAAATGGCAAAGAGCCCAGCAAAGCTGGTCACATGATCCCTCCTAGGCTCCGCCTTCCCCAGTCATTCGACCGACGTAAAGGAGGAATATTTGCATAGGAGAAATCATATGATACCGTGGTGACTGTAGTTAAAGAAAATAAATTATCAGACCTGATTAAAAAACCAGGGTAAACATAAATTCTGTTTTCTCCAACATAGGTGTGTCCGGTCCACGGCGTCATCCTTACTTGTGGGAACCAATACCAAAGCTTTAGGACACGGATGAAGGGAGGGAGCAAATCAGGTCACCTAAATGGAAGGCACCACGGCTTGCAAAACCTCTCTCCCAAAAATAGCCTCAGAAGAAGCAAAAGTATCAAATTTGTAAAATTTAGTAAAAGTGTGCAGTGAAGACCAAGTCGCTGCCTTACATATCTGATCAACAGAAGCCTCGTTCTTGAAGGCCCATGTGGAAGTCACGGCCCTAGTGGAATGAGCTGTGATTCTTTCAGGAGGCTGCCGTCCGGCAGTCTCGTAAGCCAATCTGATGATGCTTTTAAGCCAAAAGGAGAGAGAGGTAGAAGTTGCTTTTTGACCTCTCCTTTTACCAGAGTAAACAACAAACAAGGAAGATGTTTGCCTAAAATCCTTTGTAGCATCTAAATAGAATTTTAAAGCACGAACTACATCCAAATTGTGCAACAAAAGTTCCTTCTTTGAAACTGGATTCGGACACAAAGAAGGCACGACTATCTCCTGGTTAATGTTTTTGTTAGAAACAACTTTCGGAAGAAAACCAGGTTTAGTACGCAAAACCACCTTATCTGCATGGAACACCAGATAAGGAGGAGAACACTGCAGAGCAGATAATTCTGAAACTCTTCTAGCAGAAGAAATTGCAACCAAAAACAAAACTTTCCAAGATAATAACTTAATATCAACGGAATGTAAGGGTTCAAACGGAACCCCCTGAAGAACTGAAAGAACTAAATTGAGACTCCAAGGAGGAGTCAAAGGTTTGTAAACAGGCTTGATTCTAACCAGAGCCTGAACAAAGGCTTGAACATCTGGCACAGCTGCCAGCTTTTTGTGAAGTAACACAGATAAAGCAGAAATCTGTCCCTTCAAAGAACTTGCAGATAATCCTTTCTCCAAACCTTCTTGAAGAAAGGATAGAATCTTAGGAATTTTTATCTTGTCCCAAGGGAATCCTTTAGATTCACACCAACAGATATATTTTTTCCATATTTTGTGGTAGATTTTTCTAGTTACAGGCTTTCTGGCCTGAACAAGAGTATCAATGAAAGAATCTGAGAACCCTCGCTTTGATAAGATCAAGCGTTCAATCTCCAGGCAGTCAGTTGGAGTGAGACCAGATTCGGATGTTCGAACGGACCTTGAACAAGAAGGTCCCGTCTCAAAGGTAGCTTCCATGGTGGTGCCGATGACATATTCACCAGGTCTGCATACCAAGTCCTGCGTGGCCACGCAGGAGCTATCAAGATCACCGATGCCCTCTCCTGATTGATCCTGGCTACCAGCCTGGGAATGAGAGGAAACGGCGGGAATACATAAGCTAGTTTGAAGGTCCAAGGTGCTACTAGTGCATCTACTAGAGTCGCCTTGGGATCCCTGGATCTGGACCCGTAGCAAGGAACCTTGAAGTTCTGACGAGAGGTCATCAGATCCATGTCTGGAATGCCCCACAACTGAGTAATTTGGGCAAAGATTTCCGGATGGAGTTCCCACTCCCCCGGATGAAATGTCTGACGACTCAGAAAATCCGCTTCCCAATTTTCCACTCCTGGGATGTGGATTGCAGACAAGTGGCAGGAGTGAGTCTCCGCCCATTGAATGATTTTGGTCACTTCTTCCATCGCCAGGGAACTCCTTGTTCCCCCCTGATGGTTGATGTACGCAACAGTCGTCATGTTGTCTGATTGAAACCGTATGAATTTGGCCTTTGCTAGCTGAGGCCAAGCCTTGAGAGTATTGAATATCGCTCTCAGTTCCAGAATATTTATCGGGAGAAGAGATTCTTCCCGAGACCAAAGACCCTGAGCTTTCAGGGGTCCCCAGACCGCGCCCCAGCCCACCAGACTGGCGTCGGTCGTGACAATGACCCACTCTGGTCTGCGGAAGCTCATCCCCTGTGACAGGTTGTCCAGGGACAGCCACCAACGGAGTGAAACTCTGGTCCTCTGATCTACTTGTATCGTCGGAGACAAGTCTGTATAATCCCCATTCCACTGACTGAGCATGCACAGTTGTAATGGTCTTAGATGAATTCGCGCAAAAGGAACTATGTCCATTGCCGCTACCATCAAACCTATTACTTCCATGCACTGCGCTATGGAAGGAAGAGGAACAGAATGAAGTACTTGACAAGAGTTTAGAAGTTTTGATTTTCTGGCCTCTGTCAGAAAAATCCTCATTTCTAAGGAGTCTAGTATTGTTCCCAAGAAGGGAACCCTTGTTGACGGAGATAGAGAACTTTTTTCTACGTTCACTTTCCACCCGTGAGATCTGAGAAAGGCCAGGACAATGTCCGTGTGAGCCTTTGCTTGTGGAAGGGACGACGCTTGAATCAGAATGTCGTCCAAGTAAGGAACTACTGCAATGCCCCTTGGTCTTAGCACCGCTAGAAGGGACCCTAGTACCTTTGTGAAAATTCTTGGAGCAGTGGCTAATCCGAACGGAAGTGCCACAAACTGGTAATGCTTGTCCAGAAATGCGAACCTTAGGAACCGATGATGTTCCTTGTGGATAGGAATATGTAGATACGCATCCTTTAAATCCACCGTGGTCATGAATTGACCTTCCTGGATGGAAGGAAGAATTGTTAGAATGGTTTCCATTTTGAACGATGGAACCTTGAGAAACTTGTTTAGGATCTTGAGATCTAAGATTGGTCTGAATGTTCCCTCTTTTTTGGGAACTACGAACAGATTGGAGTAGAACCCCATCCCTTGTTCTCCTAATGGAACAGGATGAATCACTCCCATTTTTAACAGGTCTTCTACACAATGTAAGAATGCCTGTTTTTTTATGTGGTCTGAAGACAATTGAGACCTGTGGAACCTCCCCCTTGGGGGAAGTCCCTTGAATTCCAGAAGATAACCTTGGGAGACTATTTCTAGCGCCCAAGGATCCAGAACATCTCTTGCCCAAGCCTGAGCGAAGAGAGAGAGTCTGCCCCCCACCAGATCCGGTCCCGGATCGGGGGCCAACATCTCATGCTGTCTTGGTAGCAGTGGCAGGTTTCTTGGCCTGCTTTCCTTTGTTCCAGCCTTGCATTGGCCTCCAGGCTGGCTTGGCTTGAGAAGTATTACCCTCTTGCTTAGAGGACGTAGCACTTGGGGCTGGTCCGTTTCTGCGAAAGGGACGAAAATTAGGTTTATTTTTGGCCTTGAAAGACCTATCCTGAGGAAGGGCGTGGCCCTTGCCCCCAGTGATATCAGAAATAATCTCTTTCAAGTCAGGGACAAACAGCGTTTTCCCCTTGAAAGGAATGTTAAGCAATTTGTTCTTGGAAGACGCATCCGCTGACCAAGATTTTAGCCAAAGCGCTCTGCGCGCCACAATAGCAAACCCAGAATTTTTCGCCGCTAATCTAGCCAATTGCAAAGTGGCGTCTAGGGTGAAAGAGTTAGCCAATTTGAGAGCATGAATTCTGTCCAAAATCTCCTCATAAGAAGAATCTTTATTGAGCGCCTTTTCTAGTTCATCGAACCAGAAACACGCTGCTGTAGTGACAGGAACAATGCATGAAATTGGTTGTAGAAGGTAACCTTGCTGAACAAACATCTTTTTAAGCAAACCCTCTAATTTTTTATCCATAGGATCTTTGAAAGCACAACTATCTTCTATGGGTATAGTGGTGCGTTTGTTTAGAGTAGAAACCGCCCCCTCGACCTTGGGGACTGTCTGCCATAAGTCCTTTCTGGGGTCGACCATAGGAAACAATTTCTTAAATATAGGGGGAGGGACGAAGGGTATGCCGGGCCTTTCCCATTCTTTATTTACAATGTCCGCCACCCGCTTGGGTATAGGAAAAGCTTCGGGGGGCCCCGGGACCTCTAGGAACTTGTCCATTTTACATAATTTCTCTGGAATGACCAAATTCTCACAATCATCCAGAGTAGATAACACCTCCTTAAGCAGGGCGCGGAGATGTTCCAATTTAAATTTAAATGTAATCACATCAGGTTCAGCTTGTTGAGAAATTTTCCCTGAATCTGAAATTTCTCCCTCAGACAAAACCTCCCTGGCCCCCTCAGACTGGTGTAGGGGCACTTCAGAACCAATATCATCAGCGTCCTCATGCTCTTCAGTATTTTCTAAAACAGAGCAGTCGCGCTTTCGCTGATAAGTGGGCATTTTGGCTAAAATGTTTTTGATAGAATTATCCATTACAGCCGTTAATTGTTGCATAGTAAGGAGTATTGGCGCACTAGATGTACTAGGGGCCTCCTGTGTGGGCAAGACTGGTGTAGACGAAGGAGGGGATGATGCAGTACCATGCTTACTCCCCTCACTTGAGGAATCATCTTGGGCATCATTTTCTCTAAATTTTGTGTCACATAAATCACATCTATTTAAATGAGAAGGAACCTTGGCTTCCCCACATACAGAACACAGTCTATCTGGTAGTTCAGACATGTTAAACAGGCATAAACTTGATAACAAAGTACAAAAAATGTTTTAAAATAAAACCGTTACTGTCACTTTAAATTTTAAACTGAACACACTTTATTACTGCAATTGTGAAAAAGTATGAAGGAATTGTTCAAAATTCACCAAAATTTCACCACAGTGTCTTAAAGCCTTAAAAGTATTGCACACCAAATTTGAAAGCTTTAACTCTTAAAATAACGGAACCGGAGCCGTTTTTATATTTAACCCCTTTACAGTCCCTGGTATCTGCTTTGCTGAGACCCAACCAAGCCCAAAGGGGAATACGATACCAAATGACGCCTTCAGAAAGTCTTTTCTGTGTATCAGAGCTCCTCACACATGCATCTGCATGTCATGCTTCCCAAAAACAAGTGCGCAATAGAGGCGCGAAAATGAGGCTCTGCCTATGATTAGGGAAAGCCCCTAGAGGATAAGGTGTCCAATACAGTGCCTGCCGGTTATTTTACATAATTCCCAAGAATAAAATAATTCCTCAAAGTTATGAAGTATTAAAATATGTTTATATATCAATCGTTTTAGCCCAGAAAATGTCTACAGTCTTAAAAGCCCTTGTGAAGCCCTCTTTTTCTTATGTAATAAAAATGGCTTACCGGATCCCATAGGGAAAATGACAGCTTCCAGCATTACATCGTCTTGTTAGAAATGTGTCATACCTCAAGCAGCAAAAGTCTGCTCACTGTTTCCCCCAACTGAAGTTAATTCCTCTCAACAGTCCTGTGTGGAAACAGCCATCGATTTTAGTAACGGTTGCTAAAATCATTTTCCTCTTACAAACAGAAATCTTCATCACCTTTCTGTTTCAGAGTAAATAGTACATACCAGCACTATTTTAAAATAACAAACTCTTGATTGAATAATAAAAACTACAGTTAAACACCAAAAAACTCTAAGCCATCTCCGTGGAGATGTTGCCTGTACAACAGCAAAGAGAATGACTGGGGAAGGCGGAGCCTAGGAGGGATCATGTGACCAGCTTTGCTGGGCTCTTTGCCATTTCCTGTTGGGGAAGAGAATATCCCACAAGTAAGGATGACGCCGTGGACCGGACACACCTATGTTGGAGAAAGTCAAATTTTTAAGGTAAGAAAAAATAATTGATTCAAGTGCATTATCCCAAATATGAAACTGACTGTCTGAAAATAAGGAATGTTGAACATCCTGAGACAAGGCAAATAAATGTTTGAATACATATATTTAGAACTTTATAAACAAAGTGCCCAACCATAGCTTGGAGTGTCACAGAAAATAAGACTTACTTACCCCAGGACACTCATCTACATGTTTGTAGAAAGCCAAACCAGTACTGAAACGAAAATCAGCAGAGGTAATGGTATATATATAAGGTTCAAAAAACGGATAAAAAAAACGACAGACGTTTAACAGTCACAGCAAACTGCCACACTCTACTGTGGCTCCTACCTTCCCAAATAAAGGTTTTTAGGCTCTTTAGAGATGTCCTGTAGCATTCAGGGAACTTCTGAGGAAAACTGGATGTCTCAGTCTAATTTTAACTGCGCAAAAAAGCGCTAAAATAGGCCCCTCCCACTCATATTACAACAGTGAAAGGCCTCAGGAAACTGTTTCTAGGCAAAAATAAAGCCAGCCATGTGGAAAAAATTAGGCCCCAATAAGTTTTATCACCAAGCATATATAAAAAACGATTAAACATGCCAGCAAACGTTTTATATAGCATATCTATAAGGGTATTACCCCTGAGAGTAAGCATGATACCAGTCGTTATTAAATCACTGTATTCAGGCTTAACTTACATTTATCAGGAATCAGAAGCATTTTCTAGCATTTCCAATCCTAGAAAAAATTATAACTGCACGCCATTCTCCCTCTGAAGTTACCTCTCTCCTCAGACATATGTGAGAACAGCAATGGATCTTAGTTACAACCTGCTAAGATCATAAAAAACTCAGGCAGATTCTTCTTCTATCTCTGCCTGAGATAAAATAGCACAACTCCGGTACTATTTAAAATAACAAACTTTTGATTGAAGTAAATAAACTATTTTTCACCATTCCCTCTTACTACCTCCATGCGCGTTGAGAGTTGCAAGAGAATGACTGGATATGGCAGTTAGGGGAGGAGCTATATAACAGCTCTGCTGTGGGTGTCCTCTTGCAACTTACTGTTGGGAATGAGCATATCCCACAAGTAATGGATGATCAGTGGACTGGATACACCTTACAAGAGAAAAGGTCAACTGAGAATTAAACCAGTCCTGTCAAACAGTGTGATCACAAAGTTCCTATATTGGAATAAACTTTTTATAGCAATTTTTCACACTTGCGCAAGTGACAAGAAACCTTGTATATGTGCACTGTGAGTGAAGCTTTATGGTGTGAGGTTGGATCATTATCGGAATAGACCTCTTCTCTGTCATAGCCGGTGGAGATTTGAACATTATTGTATTATGGTACTGACACCGCAGCCTGACCCTGAGACATATATATTAACGCAACGGTTATGAGAAAGTCTGAACAAACAATTGTTGCAGCTTATATATATTGATGCAAAGACTGCTATTTACATTGGAAATATTGTGTGAAGTTACGGAAGTGTTTAATACCCGTATATTACTATACACCACTTAAAAGAGGGTTGTCATTATATAATGGTCTGCTTTGTACGATTGAATTTAAAATCCTCAGAAGAGTTACATTGTTTAAATCTGAAGGATTGAGATTCAGCAGCCTATCAGTGTATACATATAGTTCACACGTGGATTACTTTATTTAAAAAAAAAACAGCAACTGTTGCAATTTGCACTCATTCTTCAAAGGACGATTATATATGTAGATACAAGGTTTCTTGTCACTTGCGCAAGTGTGAAAAATTGCTATAAAAAGTTTATTCCAATATAGGAACTTTGTGATCACACTGTTTGACAGGACTGGTTTAATTCTCAGGAGACCTTTTTTGATCAACAAGGCTGAGACACTTGTTTTGTTTTTCAGGTGGTGCTGTTCTATAACCCCCTTGGGACACCGGGGGGGGGGGGGGGGGGTCATATTCTGAACTTTCTTTTTGAGGCTTATATACCTTTCTTTATGAATTATGAATATTTTAGTGCGTTTATATATTTGTTTTGCTCAATTTAAGCGGATCTGTATGGTGGTTGGGGTTTGTGTGAATGTATTGCCATTTGTACCCTTCAGAATAAATAGTAGAGTTGACTGTTCCACTTAGGCGGATTTACTATAATTAAATTTTTAATACTAAGACTTGTTTGCTGGGATTTATTTATGTGAGAGATATAGATATAGACACATACACATATATACATACACACAGAGGTAAATAAAAAACAAGGTTCTATTTCTGTTGAAATGGAGTGATGCCCAAAATACCAAAAAATAAAAAATCTGAGTTTTTCAAAGTTTTTGTCTGAAAGTCCCAGTAAAGGGGGTTAAAAACTGAAATAATCTTGCTCAATGCGCATGATTAAATAACATGATGTAGAACCTTTATAGCACATAAACAACTGAAAACAATTGCGTGAGGATGTTTATCAAGGACACAATTAACATACTTACATTATGGGATCAAACATATTTCGAATCTTTAGACAGGGTGTCAGGCTATTGGGAGGAGAGTTTCTTCTATCTAAATGAAAGGCTGAAATTTAAAAAAAAAAAAAACAGGGTTAGCATTTTTTTTTTAAATTTCACAATTTAGTGTATGCTGCTACAATGCAATGTTTTTCTCCCAAATGTACATGTAAACTAATAAAATTATTAAATAATTTACTTGCAGATTGAATGTTTCCACTCAGCTAGGAGATACTGTCCCTTCAATGATACTGTAAACCATTTCTACCATGAATATTAAAAAACCCAAAATAAAAACATACACTCAAAAGACTGCTTAAAAAAGGTTAAAGGGCCACTAAACCCAAAATCTTTCTTTCATGATTCGGATAGGGAATACAAATTTAAACATAACAATTTACTTCTATTATTTATTTTGCTTCATTTTTTAGATATCCTTAGTTGTAGAAAAAGCAATGCACATGGGTGAGCCAATCACATGAGGCTTCTATGTGCAGCAATCAATCAGCAGCTACTGAGCATATCTAGCTATGCTTTTCAGCAAAGAATATCAAGAGAATAAAACAAATTAGATAATAGAAGTAAATTAGAACGATTTTTAAAATTGCATTCTCTTTCTAAATCATGAAATAAAAAATGTGGGTTTCATGTCCCTCTAAGAGAAAGCAGTTTATTCTGAAGCCGATACTTAACGGGATACTAACCCAAACTGTATTGTTCCATGATTCAGATAGAGCATGCAATTTTAAGCAACTTTCTAATTTACTCCTATTAATTTATCTTCGTTCTCTTGCTATCTTTATTTAAAAAGCAGGAATGTAAAGCTTAGGAGCCCGTCCATTTTAGAATCAGCACCATGGATAGCGTTTGCTTTTTGGTGGCTACATTTAGACACCAATAAAGAGTAACTCAAGTTCTCTACCAAAATTGGGCCGGCTCCTAAGCTTTACATTCTTGCCTTTTAAATAAAGATAGCAAGAGAACGAAGAAAAACAAATAGTAAAAAATTAGAAAGTTGCTTAAAATAGCATGCTCTATCTGAATCTTTAAAGAAAAAAAAAAAGAAAGAAAAATGTATGCTTACCTGATAAATTTGTTTCTTTGACACGATGAGTCCACGGATTTCATCCTTACTTGTGGGATTTCACCTCCTGGTTAGCAGGAGGCGGCAAAGATCATCACAGCAGAGCTGCTATATATAGCTCTTCCCTTCCCTACAACTCCAGTCATTCGACCGAAGTTAGGAAGAGAAAGGAAAAGACAAGGTACAGAGGTGCCTGAAGTTTACAAAAATTAATAACCTGTCTCAGAAAACAGGGAGGGCCGTGGACTCATTGGGCTCCATGTACTAAGCCGTCAATTCATCCGTCATTTTAGACGCGGATAAACTCGCCGTTACTCGCCTGGGGGCGAAATGGTGTCCCACTGTCACTATGTACTAATAATCCCCCAATAAATAGACAAGTCTAGCCCGCCGCGAGCAGTGGCGGATTGATAAATTTGACGCCTCGCTCGCCGCGACTAAGCTGATGTACTTAACTTTCAGTTGAATTGTCTGGCCAATTATTAACACGTGACATGCAAGGTGTCACGAACATCATAGTAGTCGCGGGAATAGAATTTTGCTCCTATAAAAGTTCAACTTATCTAAACAACTTTATTGTTCAAAATTTTTTGAAGAGTGATAACAGAGCGTTATTTTTGTAATATTTATTTACAATTTGGATATGGCTTCATCTGGATCTGATAATATATAAATATTAATATAAAAATAATTATAAAGATTGACAACTATACAATACAAATTTAAAATATAGATTACTCTTTAATTACAGTCGACAAATTTGGCGCAATTTATGTACATGGAAATGAGACAAATTAGACGCCAGTTATGCTGTACAATGCTGATATTACTGCCTTTTATCTATGTCTAGACTGGCGTCTAGATTGACTTTCCTATTGTTTTGTACCTTGCCCGCCACCTAAAAGGTGGCGAGGCAAAAATAACAAGGTGGGAGCGGAAATTGTAGCGAGCGGACAAATAGATTTTTTAGTACATTCGTTTTTGGCGAGTTGGTGGTCAAATGTGTCTAATTACAGTGAAAAATGGAGAGGTCGCGAGGTTTGGCGGATAAGTACGCTCGCAATTTTAAAGATGCGAGTTTGAACATAGTTGACGACTTTGTACATATCAGTTTGCGAGTTTTGACGCGAGATTTGTTGCGGGTAGCTCGCTGACTGCTTAGTACATGGAGCCCATTGTGTCTAAAAAGAAACAAATCAGGTAAGCATAAATTTTCTTTTCTTTTTAAAGACACAATGAGTCCACAGATTTCATCCTTACTTGTGGGATACAATACCAAAGCTAGAGTACACTGATAAGGGAGGGACAAGACAGGGAACCTAAACGGAAGGCACCACTGCTTGAAGAACCTTTCTCCCAAAAGCAGCCTCAGCCAAGGCAAAAGTGTCAAATTTGTAAAATTTAGAAAAAGTGTGAAGGGAAGACCAAGTTGCAGCCTTGAAAATCTGTTCTACAGAAGCTTCATTTTTGAAAGCCCATGAGGAAGCCACAGCCCTAGAGGAATAAGCCGTAATTCTATCATCAGGAGGCTGCCGTCCAGCAGTCTCATATGCAAAACGGAAGATACTCTTCAGCCAAAAAGAAAGTAGTCGTAGCTTTCTGACCCTTACGTTTTCCAGAGAAAAACGACAAACAAAGACGACTGACGAAAGTCCTTAGTTGCTTGTAAATAAAATTGCAGAGCACGGACCACGTCCAAATGGTGCAAAAGACGTTCCTTTTGAGAAGGAGGATTAGGACAAAGGGAAGGAACAACAATCTCCTGATTAAAGTTCCTGCTTGAAACAACCTTAGGAAGGAACCCTACTTTAGTACGTAAAACCACCTTATTCTAATGAAAAATAAGGTAAGGCGAATTGTATTGCAATGCCGAAAGCTCAGACACTCTTCAAGCTGAAGAAATGGCAACAAGAAATAAAACTTTCCAAGATAACAACTTAATATCTAAAGAATGCATAGGCTCAAACGGAGCACCTTGAAGAACTAAATTCAGACTCCATGGAGGAGCAATTGGTTTAAACACAGGCCTGATTCTAACCAAAACCTGACAAAAGGATTGTACATCTGGGACATCCGCCAGGCGCTTGTGTAACAAAATAGAGAAGGCAAAGATCTGACCCTTTAGAGAACTTGCAGATAAACCCTTCTCCAATCCTTCTTGGAGAAAAGACAAAATTCTGGGAATCCTAACTCTACTCCATGAGTAGCCCCTGGATTCAAACCAATAGAGATATTTACGACATATCTTATGAAAAAATTGACTAAAAACAGGCTGTCCAGCATGAATCATGGTCCCAACGACCGAGTCAGAAAAACCCCGCTTGGATAAAAAGTGTTCAAGCACCAAGCAGTCAGTTTCCGATAAACCAGATTTGTGTGAGGGAGGGACCCTTGAATAGAAGGTCCCTCCTCAACAGAAGTCTCCAAAATGGCAGAAATGACAAGTCCACCAGATCTGGATACCAAATCCTACAAGGCGACACACCGGTGCTATGAGGATCACCGAAGCCTTCTCCAGCTGGATTTGAGCAATGGCCCGAAGAAAATAAATAAACAGAGGAAAAAGCTGGAGAACACTTCCGGATGGAGTTCCCACTCCCCTGGATGAAAGGACTGCCTGCACAGGAAATTCCGCCCCCAGGAAGTAGCTCGCCAATAGGCAGCAAGAATGGGCCTCCGTCCACTGAAGTATATTTGATACCTCTGCCATCGCTAAGGAACTCCCCCCGTTCCTCCCTGATTGAGGTAAGCCACTGATGACATTTTAGCAACTGGAACCTGAAAAACTGGACCAGGCTAACTGAAGCCAGACCAGAAGAACATGGTAGATCGCTCCCAGCTCCAAAATGTTTATAGGAAGAAAAAAACTCTGGCCGAGTCCAAACCCCCTGAGCCCTTAGGGAGCTCCATACTGCTCCCCTCCTTAGAAGGCTGGCATCTGGTGTCACTAACACCCAAGATAATCTGCGAAAGCAGGTTCCCTGGGAAAGATGAAACAGAGACAACCACCACTGAAAATAATTCCTTCCTTGTCTCCTGCTCCTAGTAGTACTCGAGGAGACAAATCTGTATGATCTCCGATCCATTGTCTGAGCATACTTAACTGCATCTCTGATTTCCTGACATTCCGTCAGAAAAATCGCCATTGATATGGAATCTACTATGATTCCAAAGATACTCTTGGACTAAGGAACCCCTTTCCAAATGTTCTTTCCACCCGTAAGACCACGGGAAGGACAACACCAAGACCGTGTGAAATCTTGTTAGCTGTAAGGATGGCGCCTGGACTAGAATGTCATCCAGATAGGACGCCACTGCATTGTCCCGGAACCGAGCACCGTCATCGCACTCCCAGAGCCATCGTGAAAACTCAGTTGTGGCAAAGCCACGAACTGGAAGCATATGAGAATGGCACATGAAAGTATGCATCCTTTAAATTGACCCCCCTGATAAAGGGAAGACTGGAATGAATAGTTGCCATCTTGAAGGACGGTACCAAAGAAACACGGTTTAGACTCTTGAGATCTAAAAAGCTGTCTGAAGGTTCCCTCTTTTCTGGGGACCACAAACCGATTGGTATAAAAAAAAGCCCATACCCAGTACCTGTATTGGAACTGGAACAATCATACCCAGGTCTGAGGTGTCTCTTATACAGTGTAAGAACGCCTATCCTTTATCTGATCTGAAGATAATCATGAAAGCAGAAACCTGCCGCTGGGAGGAAAATTCATGAACTCTTATTTGAATCCCTGGAACACTATTAGAAAGCAAGTAGCAGTAGCTAGATTCAAACCCCAAACTTTCTGCTTGCAAGATAGTTAAGCTAACCATTATGCTACTAATGTTAGCCTTTCTATTGCCCAGGAATTCTGAGCATCTCAAACCTGAGAAGACCGAAAGTCTGCTCCCTACAAGTTCCGATCCCGGATCAGAGTCATGCCCATCATGCTGTCTTTGATTCAACAGCAAGCTATTTGGATTTTTTTTTTTTTTTATAAATTTCAAAAGGAGATTTTTCTCCTCAAGCCAGACTCCAACAAGGTCTTCCCCTTGTAAGGAATCACCAAAAGCTTAGACTTAGAGCAGCGGTCGCCAACCAGTGGTCCGTGGAGAAGATGTTGGTGGTCCATGACACCATCAAGCAGGAATTAATCTCAAGAACAAAGGCAACGGCTGCACAGCAGGTCCAAAATTAACACAAAGGTTTAGTGGCGCTTCATCAAAGACTCAGTTTGCAATGTACAACATTCAACTTTAAATAGGGCCAAATTGCCCACATATTTGCCAGTACAAACAAAGTTAAAAACAAAAGTTAATTCAACTAATCTGCAGTTATTTCATGCCCATTAACAATTTGATGTGAAACTTGAGCTGATATATATATACACATTAGATTCATTATAGTACACCCCTGTCTTATGCTAAACTGTTGGATGTGCTCATAATAATATGCATAGAGTACATAATAAAATATAACCACTCCTGATGTAAACAATAAGGATACTGAAAAGCCTGCCCACAGCTGGTTAGCAAATGAAACGTTGCATTAAATATTACATCAGTGCTAAACCTCTGCGATCCCAGGCTTAAATTCAGGCAGCTAGTAACGAAATTCCTCCTAGGGGTATGTTACTTAGAATCTCTTACTCCTATGCTACACTTCAGACCATACAAATTTACTTAATACTCTACCCTAAAAGGATCTCTACCAATAATACAGTTCAGAGTACAAAAACATAATTTATGCTTACCTGATAAATTCCTTTCTCCTGTAGTGTAGTCAGTCCACGGGTCATCCATTACTTATGGGATATTAACTCCTCCCCAACAGGAAGTGCAAGAGGATCACCCAAGCAGAGCTGCTATATAGCTCCTCCCCTCTACGTCATACCCAGTCATTCGACCGAAACCAAACGAGAAAGGAGAAACTATAGGGTGCAGTGGTGACTGGAGTTTAATTTAAATTTTAGACCTGCCATAAAAAACAGGGCGGGCCGTGGACTGACTACACTACAGGAGAAAGGAATTTATCAGGTAAGCATAAATTATGTTTTCTCCTGTTAAGTGTAGTCAGTCCACGGGTCATCCATTACTTATGGGATACCAATACCAAAGCTAAAGTACACGGATGACGGGAGGGACAGGCAGGATCTTTACACGGAAGGAACCACTGCCTGAAGAACCTTTCTCCCAAAAACAGCCTCAGAAGAAGCAAAAGTGTCAAATTTGTAAAATTTGGAAAAAGTATGAAGAGAAGACCAAGTTGCAGCCTTGCAAATCTGTTCAACAGAGGCCTCATTCTTAAAGGCCCACGTGGAAGCCACAGCTCTCGTAGAATGAGCTGTAATTCTTTCAGGAGGCTGCTGTCCAGCAGTCTCATAGGCTAAACGTATTATGCTACGAAGCCAAAAAGAGAGAGAGGTAGCAGATGCTTTTTGACCTCTCCTCTGTCCAGAATAAACTACAAACAGGGAAGATGTTTGGCGAAAATCTTTAGTTGCCTGTAAATAAAATTTCAG
>NW_026511887.1:0-43986 GCF_027579735.1 Bombina bombina | reverse complement strand
TAACCCTCCCTATAACTCCTCCTATTGCACCATATAGCCCTTCCTATAACTCCTCCTATTGCACCATATAACCCTCCCTATAACTCCTCCTACTGACCCATATAACCCTCCTATTGCACCATAAAAACCCTCCCTATAATTCCTCCTATTGCACCATATAACCCTCCCTATAACTCCTCCTATTGCACCATATAACCCTCCCTATAACTCCTCCTATTGCACCATATAACCCTCCCTATAACTCCTCCTATTGCACCATATAACCCTCCCCATAATTCCTCCTATTGCACCATATAACCCTCCCTATAATGCCTCCTATTGCACCATATAACCCTCCCTATAACTCCTCCTATTGCACCATATAGCCCTTCCTATAACTCCTCCTATTGCACCATATAACCCTCCCTATAACTCCTCCTATTGCACCATATAACCCTCTCTATAACTCATCCTGTTGTACCATATAACCCTCCCTATATCACCTCGTATTGCACCATATAACCCTCCCTATAACTCCTCCTATTGCACCATATAACCCTCCCTATAACTCCTCCTATTGCACTACATAACCCTCGCTATAACTCCTCCTATTGCACCATATAACCCTCCCTATATCTCCTCGTATTGCACCATATAACCCTCCCTGTAACTCCTCTTATCGCACCATGTAACCCTCCCTATAGCTCCTCATATTGCACTATATAAACCTCCCTATAACTCCTCTTATTACACCATATAACCCTCCCTATAACTCCTGTTATTACACCATATAACCCTCCCTATAACTCCTTCTATTGCACCATATAACTGCTCTCTATATCTCCTCGTATTGCACCATATAACCCTCCCTATAGCTCCTCATATTGCACTATATAAACGTCCCTATAACTCCTCTTATTACACCATATAACCCTCCCTATAACTCCTCCTATTGCACCATATAACCCTCCCTATAAATCCTCCTATTGCACCATATAACCCTCCCTATAATTCCTCCTATTGCACCATATAACCCTCCCTATAACTCCTCCTATTGCACCATATAGCCCTTCCTATAACTCCTTCTATTGCACCATATAACTGCTCCCTATAACTCCTCCTATTGTACCATATAACCCTCCGTATAACTCCTCCTATGGCAACATATAACCCTCCCTATAACTCCTCCTATTGCACCATATAGCCCTTCCTATAACTCCTCCTATTGCACCATATAACCCTCCCTATAACTCCTCCTACTGACCCATATAACCCTCCTATTGCACCATAAAAACCCTCCCTATAATTCCTCCTATTGCACCATATAACCCTCTGTTACGGTTACCCTTAGTCTCGCTGAGAGATGGACCGCTTAGTAGCCTGGATCCCTATTGCTAAAGAGGGGAGAAGCTGCTTTCCATAGTATTCTATATGAGTCTCGCAAATATAGAATAATCTCCCTTAGCTGCAGTACAGCTAGGATACCCTTCTGCCCACAAAAACGAGTCAACGCTGCGATTGAGGGTCAAACAAGAACTCAGGACTGGGATGCCCAGCCTGCTTTTTATTAAGGTTACATGCACACAGGGCACTCCCAGGGGGAGAGGGGGGGAAGCACAAAATCCCCCATCACACATTTAGATAGAGAGCACTGTCCTTTGACAGGCCACAATAGGATTACAGTACTTAAGATAACAAGTTTACAAGTTCATCTTATCAATTAGCAGTCTGGCTCCAGAGGTGATTAGACAATAGTTTCTAAAAGCTGAAAAAAAAAGAGTTAACTCTTTATGAAATGATACTTGTTACGGTTTTCTTGGAGCCCTTCTTAGGCGCTGGCTTGCTGGTTCAGGCATTGCTGCTGGGAAATAAGCTCTTCACAACAAAATAACTAATGCTTCTGTAACAGTGCTCCCTTTCTGTGGAACACTCTGGCAGACACGGTCTGACCCCTTTTCGGGGCAGACTAAGGCTGTCCAGACCGCTGGTTATGCGGGGCTGAGGTCGGTTTGTCTGGACAACCCGTCGGCGTTGCCATTCTGTTTCCCAGGTCTGTAAGTAATGGTGAAATTGAAGGGTTGCAACGATAAGCTCCAACGTAATAGCCTGCCGTTATCTCCAGAGACCCGGTTCAGCCACACCAACGGGTTATGGTCGGTGACCAGAGTGAACTCCTGACCATATAAATAGGGAGTCAATTTCTTTAATGCCCACACCAAAGCCAAACACTCCTTTTCGACCGCTGCATAGCTGACTTCGCGGGGCAGGAGCTTCCGGCTGATGTAGGCAACTGGATGCTCCCCTCCATCTTCGCCTACTTGGCTGAGGACGGCTCCCAGCCCGAACATGGAAGCATCTGTATGGACAATAAAACGTTTGTTAAGGGCTGGGGCCGCCAGGACAGGAGCGTTAATTAGAGCATTTTTGAGAGCCTGGAAAGCCGTTTCACAGTGGGGAGACCACAGGACCTGTCGAGGTAAGTTCTTCTTGGTCAAGTCAGTCAGGGGTTTGGCAAGTGTGCTGTAGTCTGGTACGAACCGTCTATAGTACCCTGCCGTGCCCAGGAAGGCTAGGACCTGAGTCTTAGTGATGGGGGTGGGCCAATTGGCGACAGCTTCTATTTTGGCCGTCTCTGGTCGCTGTTTTCCACACCCCACCCGGTGACCCAGGTACTGTACCTCGGCCATCCCAAAGTGGCATTTCTCTGGCTTCAGAGTCAGGCCAGCAGCCCGGATCTGATCCAGAACCATTCCCACATGAGCTAAGTGGTCCTCCCAGGACTCACTGTGGATCGCTATGTCGTCCAGGTAGGCGCAAGCAAAACTCTGGAAGCCATCCAGGAGCCTATCCACCAAGCGCTGGAATGTAGCTGGGGCATTCTTCATCCCAAACGGCATTACCCTAAACTGATATAAGCCGAATGGGGTGACGAATGCCGACTTGGGGATAGCCTCCGGGGCCAGGGGAATCTGCCAGTAACCTTTGCAGAGGTCAATAGTGGTCAGGTAATTTCCCCTGGCTATACGATCGAGTAGCTCGTCTACCCTGGGCATAGGGTAAGCGTCCGTCACGGTATTTTCATTGAGCCTCCGATAGTCTACGCAGAACCGGGTGGTCCCATCTTTCTTGGGTACCAAGACAACTGGGGAGGCCCAGGGACTATCGGAGGGCTCAATTACCCTGAGCTGGAGCATCTCATCGATCTCCTTCTTCATTCCTGTCCTAACTGCTTCAGGGATTCGGTACGGAGCCTGGCGCAAGGGAGCTTGTCCCGGAGTATCTACCTGGTGGGTGGTTAAAGTAGTGTACCCTGGCTTCGGGGAGAAGGTGAGGTGTTTGGACTGGAGGAGTTGGTTGAGCTGCTCCCTTTCAGTGGGGCTAAGTCGGTCCCCTATCTGAACCTGTGCCACTATACCTGTGGGGAGGCTCTTTTCTAATAGGTCTGGAATGGGTAAACTGTCGGGGTCTTCCTGAGGGGAACAACATACGGCCGTCACGTTCTCTGGTCGCTCAAAATATTCCTTGAGCATGTTTACATGGAATGTCTTTCTAAGATTGTTGTCGTGGCAGCTAGCTATCACATAAGTGGTGTCTCCCCTTTTCTCTACGATCTGGTAGGGACCCTGCCAGGACGCCTGCAATTTGTCTGTCTTCACCGGCTTAAGTACTAACACCTTTTGTCCTATGGTGAAGATTCTCTTTCGGGCCCCCCGATCGTACCATACTTTCTGTCTTCTCTGGGCCAACTGGAGATTAGCCCGCACGGATTTGGCTAATTGCTCCATTCGGTCCCTGAGTTCCAGCACGTATGGCACAATGGGGACACCGTCAGCCTCCATCTCTCCCTCCCAGTGCTCCCGGATCAGGTTTAGGGGTCCCCGTACCTTTCTTCCGTAGAGCAACTCGAAGGGAGAGAACCCTGTCGTTTCCTGGGGCACCTCCCGATAAGCAAATAGGAGGTGCGGCAGGAAGCGTTCCCAGTCTCGGTATTCCTGAGTGAACGTCTTGAGCATTTGCTTGAGGGTCCCATTGAACCTCTCACACAGCCCGTTCGTCTGGGGGTGGTATGGGGAGCTCAGGAGGGACTTAATTTTGCAAACCTGCCAGAGTTGTTGGGTCAATTCAGCCGTAAATTGGGTGCCTCGGTCGGATAGGATTTCTTTTGGAAATCCTACCCGGGAGAACACCTGTACTAGTGCATTCGCTACCGTATCCGCTTGTATGTTGGATAGGGCGACAGCCTCTGGGTACCTGGTAGCGTAGTCCACTACGGTAAGAATGTATCGCTTACCGGAGGGACTAGGGGTAGCCAGTGGTCCCACTAGGTCAATAGCAACCCGGCTGAAGGGTTCCTCTACAATGGGCATATTTACTAGCTGGGCTTTAGGGTGATCGCCTCGCCTTCCTACTCGTTGACACACATCGCAGGTGTTACAGTAAGTTCTAACGTCAGCGTGCACCCCTGGCCAAAAGAACGTGTGAGTAATGCGGTGTAGGGTACGGGTAACGGCTAGGTGGCCTGCTAAGGGGATGTCGTGGCCTATTTTGAGGATTTCTTGACGGTATTTGTGGGGCACTACCAGCTGTCGCCTACGCTGTCCCCTTTTCTCTGTCCAGCGGTATAGTTTCCCTTTTTCCCATAAGAATGTTTCGTTATCTGCCCCGCCCCCTCCGGTCTCTGCTCGTTCCCGGTACTTTTGTAAGGTCGGGTCAGTCTTAGACTCTGCCTCGAAAGCATCTGGGGTGTCCCAGGGTATGGGGCCTAACCTGTCAGGCAAGGTCGGGGTAGGTCTTACCTGTGTCTCCCGCACTGGTGAGAGCTCTCGCTCCGTCCGGGCTTGGGCCCGTGTAGTCACTGGGTCCGCCTCGTTGTTGCATACTGGAGCATAGGCAGAAGTCATGGGGCCCAAATCGTTGCCCAGTAGTACTTCGGCAGGTAAATTATCCATTAGGCCCACGTTCACAGCCCCCTTTCCCGCTCCCCAATCAAGATGTACTTTAGCTGTTGGAATTTTGTACACATCCCCCCCCCGCCACTCTAACGGCCACAGTCTGTCCGGATCGCTTGTGCTCTGGCACCAAATGACTCTGTACCAGCGTGATAGTAGCCCCTGTGTCTCGCAATCCCTCGGTAGATCGCCCCTCGAGCCATACCCTCTGCCGATGGTGCTGGCGGTTATCTGAGGCAGCATATACAGGGTCTGCCTCGTGAAGCGGCCCCACATATCCCTCCATAGGGGCCTCTTGGTTAACACAGAGGGCCCGGGCCGGACGATAGGACCCAGAGGGGTAATTGTAATTCCTGGGTGTCTGGTGCGTATTAAGGGGGCAGCTAGCCATGAAATGCCCTGGTTGCTTGCATCGGTGGCAAGTCGGTCTGGGACGCTCAGAGCTGTTATTGGGTGGTCCTGAGTGTCGGACGGGCCCTGTGGGCACCGGGGCTCGGAATTCAGCATGAGGGGGTGCACGGTAAACCTCTCTGGGTTCGACCCGTGCTGGAGCTCGGTAGTTCATGGGTTCGTGAAGACGGGAGTCATAATGTTCATCGGCCAATTTGGCTGCTTCTTCTAAGGTAGAAGGCCGCCTGTCTCGCAGCCATTCCTTCCCTTGCTGTTCCATGCCATTATAAAAATGTTCTAAGAGAAACAATTGTAAAATTTCCTCCCCAGTCACCGCTTTACATCCGCTCAGCCAGTGATTTGCCGCTCTCCGCATTCGGTGCGCCCATTCCATATGGGTATCGTTAGGCTTCTTTTCCGTGCCCCGAAACTGTCGGCGATACGTGTCCGGAGTTACAGCGTACCGTCGCAACAGTGTCTCCTTAACTAGCTCATACTGTGTCACTTCCTCAGCACCCAGAGTACGAAAGGCTTCCAGGGCTCGCCCGGATAGTTTCCCAGACAATATCGTGGGCCACTCTCTGTTGGGAATCTGGTGCAGGGCACATTGCCTTTCGAAGTCCGCCAAATATTCATCAATCCCTGTCTCGCTCTCTAGGAAGGGTCGAAATGCCGCATAGGGTATCTTGGGCCTCCCAGCATTTTCGACAGGGATGATTACCTGCGGGGCTTCAGCATTGCGGTGTGCGTTCGCTAGGTTGAGTTCGTGGGCTCGAGTCTCTCGTATATCCTCGTCCGCCTCCGCCATCAACTGCTGTACCAATTCCATGGAGGGGTTCGGCCCGTATAATGAGAGCCTTTCCCGAACAATCCTGGTTTTTTCGTCACTAATCGTGGTCGGTGTTTCCGCCATTGTGAAGCTCTGATCCAGTTCGGTCAATTCTGCGATCAGCTCTCTCCTCGGCCGGTTGCTGGCGTACCCCCCTCTGCTTTCAAGTAAATCCTTTAGGGTTGTACGCTTCAATTTTTCGTAAGCGCTCTCCATCCGTTCTGTACCTCTCCTAGGAAATCCAGGAAAATCCCGCCGCTGCCGCCAAATGTTACGGTTACCCTTAGTCTCGCTGAGAGATGGACCGCTTAGTAGCCTGGATCCCTATTGCTAAAGAGGGGAGAAGCTGCTTTCCATAGTATTCTATATGAGTCTCGCAAATATAGAATAATCTCCCTTAGCTGCAGTACAGCTAGGATACCCTTCTGCCCACAAAAACGAGTCAACGCTGCGATTGAGGGTCAAACAAGAACTCAGGACTGGGATGCCCAGCCTGCTTTTTATTAAGGTTACATGCACACAGGGCACTCCCAGGGGGAGAGGGGGGGAAGCACAAAATCCCCCATCACACATTTAGATAGAGAGCACTGTCCTTTGACAGGCCACAATAGGATTACAGTACTTAAGATAACAAGTTTACAAGTTCATCTTATCAATTAGCAGTCTGGCTCCAGAGGTGATTAGACAATAGTTTCTAAAAGCTGAAAAAAAAAGAGTTAACTCTTTATGAAATGATACTTGTTACGGTTTTCTTGGAGCCCTTCTTAGGCGCTGGCTTGCTGGTTCAGGCATTGCTGCTGGGAAATAAGCTCTTCACAACAAAATAACTAATGCTTCTGTAACACCCTCCCTATAACTCCTATTGCACCATATAACCCTCCCTATAACTCCTCCTATTGCACCATATAACCCTCCCTATAACTCCTCCTATTGCACCATATAACCCTCCCTATAATTCCTCCTATTGCACCATATAACCCTCCCTATAATGCCTCCTATTGCACCATATAACCCTCCCTATAACTCCTCCTATTGCACCATATAGCCCTTCCTATAACTCCTCCTATTGCACCATATAACCCTCCCTATAACTCCTCCTATTGCACCATATAACCCTCTCTATAACTCATCCTGTTGTACCATATAACCCTCCCTTTATCTCCTCGTATTGCACCATATAACCCTCCCTATAACTCCTCCTATTGCACCATATAACCTTCCCTATAACTCCTCCTATTGCACCATATAACCCTCCCTATAACTCCTCCTATTGCACCATATAACCCTCCCTATATCTCCTCGTATTGCACCATATAACCCTCCCTATAGCTCCTCATATTGCACTATATAAACGTCCCTATAACTCCTCTTATTACACCATATAACCCTCCCTATAACTCCTCTTATTACACCATATAACCCTCCCTATAACTCCTTCTATTGCACCATATAACTGCTCTCTATAACTCCTCCTATTGCACCATATAACCCTCCCTATAACTCCTCCTATTGCACCATATAACCCTCCCTATAAATCCTCCTATTGCACCATATAACCCTCCCTATAATTCCTCTTATTGCACCATATAACCCTCCCTATAACTCCTCCTATTGCACCATATAACCCTCCCTATAACCCCTCCTATTGCACCATATAACCCTCCCTATAACTCCTCCTATTGCACCATATAACCCTCCCTATAATTCCTCCTATTGCACCATATAACCCTCCCTATAACTCCTCCTATTGCACCATATAACCCTCCCTATAACTCCTCCTATTGCACCATATAACCCTCCCTATAATTCCTCCTATTGCACCATATAACCCTCCCTATAACTCCCCCTATTGCACCATATAGCCCTTCCTATAACTCCTCCTATTGCACCATATAACCCTCCCTATAACTCCCCCTACTGACCCATATAACCCTCCCTATAACTCCTCCTATTGCACCATATAACCCTCCCTATAACTCCTCCTATTGCACCATATAACCCTCCCTATAACTCCTCCTATTGCACCATATAACCCTCCCTATAACTCCTCCTATTGCACCATATAACCCTCCCTATAACTCCTCATTGCACCATATAACCCTCCCTATAACTCCCCCTATTGCACCATATAGCCCTTCCTATAACTCCTCCTATTGCACCATGTAACCCTCCCTATAATTCCTCCTATTGTACCAAATAACCCTCCCTATAACTCCTCCTATTGCACCATATAACCCTCCTTATAACTCCTATTGCACCATATAACCCTCCCTATAACTCATCCTATTGCACCATATAACCCTCCCTATAACTCCTCCTATTGCACCATACAACCCTCCCTATAACTCCTCCTATTGCACTATATAACCCTCCCTATAACTCCTCCTATTGCACCATATAACCCTCCCTATAACTCCTCCTATTGCACCATATAACCCTCCCTATAACTCCTCCTATTGCACCATATAACCCTCCCTATAACTCCCCCTATTGCACCATATAGCCCTTCCTATAACTCCTCCTACTGACCCATATAACCCTCCCTATAACTCCTCCTACTGACCCATATAACCCTGCCTATAACTCCTCCTATTGCACCATATAACCCTCCCTATAACTCCTCCTACTGACCCATATAACCCTCCCTATAACTCCTCCTATTGCACCATATAACCCTCCCTATAACTCCTCCTATTGCACCATATAACCCTCCCTATAACTCCTCCTATTGCACCATATAACCCTCCCTATAACTCCTCCTATTGCACCATATAACCCTCTCTATAACTCATCCTGTTGTACCATATAACCCTCCCTATATCTCCTCGTATTGCACCATATAACCCTCCCTATAACTCCTCCTATTGCACCATATAACCTTCCCTATAACTCCTCCTATTGCACCATATAACCCTCCCTATAACTCCTCCTATTGCACCATATAACCCTCCCTATATCTCCTCGTATTGCACCATATAACCCTCCCTGTAACTCCTCTTATCGCACCATATAACCCTCCCTATAACTCTTCTTATTGCACCATATAACCCTCCCTATAGCTCCTCATATTGCACTATATAAACCTCCCTATAACTCCTCTTATTACACCATATAACCCTCCCTATAACTCCTCTTATTACACCATATAACCCTCCCTATAACTCCTTCTATTGCACCATATAACTGCTCTCTATAACTCCTCCTATTGCACCATATAACCCTCCCTATAACTCCTCCTATTGCACCATATAACCCTCCCTATAAATCCTCCTATTGCACCATATAACCCTCCCTATAATTCCTCCTATTGCACCATATAACCCTCCCTATAACTCCTCCTATTGCACCATATAACCCTCCCTATAACCCCTCCTATTGCACCATATAACCCTCCCTATAACTCCTCCTATTGCACCATATAACCCTCCCTATAATTCCTCCTATTGCACCATATAACCCTCCCTATAACTCCTCCTATTGCACCATATAACCCTCCCTATAACTCCTCCTATTGCACCATATAACCCTCCCTATAATTCCTCCTATTGCACCATATAACCCTCCCTATAACTCCCCCTATTGCACCATATAGCCCTTCCTATAACTCCTCCTATTGCACCATATAACCCTCCCTATAACTCCCCCTACTGACCCATATAACCCTCCCTATAACTCCTCCTATTGCACCATATAACCCTCCCTATAACTCCTCCTATTGCACCATATAACCCTCCCTATAACTCCTCCTATTGCACCATATAACCCTCCCTATAATTCATCATTGCACCATATAACCCTCCCTATAACTCCCCCTATTGCACCATATAGCCCTTCCTATAACTCCTCCTATTGCACCATATAACCCTCCCTATAATTCCTCCTATTGTACCAAATAACCCTCCCTATAACTCCTCCTATTGCACCATATAACCCTCCTTATAACTCCTATTGCACCATATAACCCTCCCTATAACTCATCCTATTGCACCATATAACCCTCCCTATAACTCCTCCTATTGCACCATACAACCCTCCCTATAACTCCTCCTATTGCACTATATAACCCTCCCTATAACTCCTCCTATTGCACCATATAACCCTCCCTATAACTCCTCCTATTGCACCATATAACCCTCCCTATAACTCCTCCTATTGCACCATATAACCCTCCCTATAACTCCCCCTATTGCACCATATAGCCCTTCCTATAACTCCTCCTACTGACCCATATAACCCTCCCTATAACTCCTCCTACTGACCCATATAACCCTGCCTATAACTCCTCCTATTGCACCATATAACCCTCCCTATAACTCCTCCTACTGACCCATATAACCCTCCCTATAACTCCTCCTATTGCACCATATAACCCTCCCTATAACTCCTCCTATTGCACCATATAACCCTCCCTATAACTCCTCCTATTGCACCATATAACCCTCCCTATAACTCCTCCTATTGCACCATATAACCCTCCCTATAACTCCTCTTATTGCACCATATAACCCTCCCTATAACTCCTCCTATTGCACCATATAACCCTCCCTATAACTCCCCCTATTGCACCATATAACCATCCCTATAACTCCTCATATTGCACCATATAGCCCTTCCTATAACTCCTCCTATTGCACCATATAGCCCTTCCTATAACTCCTCCTATTGCACCATATAACCCTCCCTATAACTCCTCTTATTGCACCATATAACCTCCCTATAACTCCTCCTATTGCACCTTATAACCCTCCCTATAACTCCTCCTATTGCACCATATAACCCTCCCTATAACTCTTCCTATTGCACCATATAACCCTCCCTATAACTTATCCTAGTGCACCATATAACCTCCCTATAACTCCTCCTATTGCACCTTATAACCCTCCCTATAACTTCTCCTATTGCACCATATAACCCTCCCTATAACTCCTCCTATTGCACCATATAACCTCCCTATAACTCCTATTGCATCCATATAACCCTCCCTATAACTCCTCCTATTGCATCATATAGCCCTTCCTATAACTCCTCCTATTGTACCATTTAACCCTCCATATAACTCCTCTTATTGCACCATATAACCCTCCCTATAACTCCTCCTATTGTACCATATAACCCTCCCTATAACTCTTCCTATTGCACCATATAACTCCCCCTATAACTCCTCCTATTGCACCATATAACCCTCCCTATAACTCCTCCTATTGCACTATATAACCCTCCTTATAATTCCTCCTATTGCACCATATAACCCTCCCTATAACTCCTCCTATTGCACCATATAACCCTCCCTATAACTCCTCCTATTGCACCATATAACCCTCCCTATAACTCCTCATATTGCACCATATAGCCCTTCCTATAACTCCTCCTATTGCACCATATAACCCTCCTATTGCACCAAGTAACCCTCCTATTGCACCAAGTAACCCTCCTATTGCACCATGTAACCCTCCTAATACACCATATACAATTTTATACAGTTGTGCACTTTCAGTTTAATGTGAAAATGAAATATTCTGCACTTAAGGGGGTACATTCTAAGCACTGTGAGACCATATTTTATACAAGGCCTGCACAATACAGCACTCTCTGCAGCCAAAACTTTTTTAAAAAAAAACTCAATTCATAGTGATTATTGTAACTTTACAGGATACATAAGATTGTGGTGCTAGTATTAATCCTGGTGCCATTGGTAAGTACAGAAGTATTCACATATTTACTGAGGGAAACCAAATAACCACCTATTCCAAGTATATATCGCCATCTTCTGGTCACAACACCAAACTGTACCAACCGTGAGCCTTGCAAAGCTGAAACACATTTATTATAGAAAACAACATGAACAATGCCCCTAGGTGAGAGATACTGCTCAACTGGGAGTAAAATGTTTTTACTTAAGGATAAAATACAGCCTGTGTACCCTTTGAGAGGCACCAGGTGAGCCTGTGATCCCTCTAGATAGAGCTATGATCAGCTGTGATATGTGCAGCAGCCTGTGTACCCCTGACAGGCACCAGGTGTGTCTGTGATCCCTCTAGATAGAGCTATGATCAGCTGTGATATGTGCAGCAGCCTGTGTACCCCCTGACAGGCACCAGGTGTGTCTGTGATCCCTCTAGATAGAGCTATGATCAGCTGTGATATGTGCAGCAGTCTGTGTACCCCCTGATAGGCACCAGGTGTGTATTTGATCCCTCTAGATAGAGCTATGATCAGCTGTGATATGTGTAGCAGCCTATGAACCCCCTGACAGGCACCAGTTGTGTCTGTGATCCCTCTAGATAGAGCTATAATCAGCTGTGATATGTGCAGCAGACTATGTACCCCCTGACAGGCACCAGTTGTGTCTGTGATCCCTCTAGATAGAGCTATGATCAGCTGTGATATGTGTAGCAGTCTATGAACCCCCTGACAGGCACCAGTTGTGTCTGTGATCCCTCTAGATAGAGCTATAATCAGCTGTGATATGTGCAGCAGACTATGTACCCCCTGACAGGCACCAGTTGTGTCTGTGATCCCTCTAGATAGAGCTATGATCAGCTGTTATATGTGCAGCAGCCTATGTACCCCTGACAGGCACCAAATGTGTCTGTGATCCCTCTAGATAGAGCTATGATCAGCTGTGATATGTGCAGCAGCCTGTGTACCCCCTGACAGGCACCAGATGTGTCTGTGATCCCTCTAGATAGAGCTATGATCAGCTGTTATATGTGCAGCAGCCTATGTACCCCTGACAGGCACCAGATGTGTCTGTGATCCCTCTAGATAGAGCTATGATCAGCTGTGATATGTGCAGCAGCCTGTGTACCCCCTGACAGGCACTAGGTGTGTCTGTGATCCCTCTAGATAGAGCTATGGTCAGCTGTTATATGTGCAGCAGCCTGTGTACCCCCTGACAGGCACCAGGTGTGTCTGTGATCCCTCTAGATAGAGCTATGATCAGCTGTGATATGTGCAGCAGTCTGTGTACCCCCTGATAGGCACCAGGTGTGTATTTGATCCCTCTAGATAGAGCTATGATCAGCTGTGATATGTGTAGCAGTCTATGAACCCCCTGACAGGCACCAGTTGTGTCTGTGATCCCTCTAGATAGAGCTATAATCAGCTGTGATATGTGCAGCAGACTATGTACCCCCTGACAGGCACCAGTTGTGTCTGTGATCCCTCTAGATAGAGCTATGATCAGCTGTTATATGTGCAGCAGCCTATGTACCCCTGACAGGCACCAGATGTGTCTGTGATCCCTCTAGATAGAGCTATAATCAGCTGTGATATGTGCAGCAGACTATGTACCCCCTGACAGGCACCAGTTGTGTCTGTGATCCCTCTAGATAGAGCTATGATCAGCTGTGATATGTGCAGCAGACTATGTACCCCCTGACAGGCACCAGTTGTGTCTGTGATCCCTCTAGATAGAGCTATGATCAGCTGTGATATGTGCAGCAGACTATGTACCCCCTGACAGGCACCAGGTGTGTATGTGATCCCTCTATAGAGCTATGATCAGCTGTGATATGTGCAGCAGTCTGTGTACCCCCTGACAGGCACCAGTTGTGTCTGTGTTCCCTCTAGATAGAGCTATGATCAGCTGTGATATGTGCAGCAGTCTGTGTACCCCCTGACAGGCACCAGGTGTGTCTGTAATCCCTCTAGATAGAGCTATGATCAGCTGTGATATGTGCAGCAGTCTATAAACCCCTGACAGGCACCAGGTGTGTCTGTGTTCCCTCTAGATAGAGCTATGATCAGCTGTGATATGTGCAGCAGTCTGTGTACCCCCTGACAGGCACCAGGTGTCTGTGTTCCCTCTAGATAGAGCTATGATCAGCTGTGATATGTGCAGCAGACTATGTACCCCCTGACAGGCACCAGTTGTGTCTGTGATCCCTCTACATAGAGCTATGATCAGCTGTGATATGTGCAGCAGACTATGTACCCCCTGACAGGCACCAGGTGTGTCTGTAATCCCTCTAGATAGAGCTATGATCAGCTGTGATATGTGCAGCAGACTATGTACCCCCTGACAGGCACCATGTGTGTCTGTGATCCCTCTAGATAGAGCTATGATCAGCTGTGATATGTGCAGCAGCCTGTGTACCCCCTGATAGGCACCAGGTGTGTCTGTGATCCCTCTAGATAGAGCTATGAACAGCTGTGATATGTGTAGCAGCCTATGTACCCCCTGACAGGCACCAGGTGTGTCTGTAATCCCTCTAGATAGAGCTATGATCAGCTGTGATATGTGCAGCAGACTATGTACCCCCTGACAGGCACCAGTTGTGTCTGTGATCCCTCTAGATAGAGCTATGATCAGCTGTGATATGTGCAGCAGTCTGTGTACCCCCTGACAGGCACCAGGTGTGTCTGTGTTCCCTCTAGATAGAGCTATGATCAGCTGTGATATGTGCAGCAGACTATGTACCCCCTGACAGGCACCAGTTGTGTCTGGGATCCCTCTAAATAAAGCTATGATCAGCTGTGATATGTGCAGCAGACTATGTACCCCCTGACAGGCACCAGGTGTGTCTGTGATCCCTCTAGATAGAGCTATGATCAGCTGTGATATGTGCAGCAGTCTATGTACCCCCTGACAGGCACCAGGTGTGTCTGTGATCCCTCTAGATAGAGCTATGATCAGCTGTGATATGTGCAGCAGTCTATGTACCCCCTGACAGGTACCAGGTGTGTCTGTGATCCCTCTAGATAAAGCTATGATCAGCTGTGATATGTGTAGCCGTCTGTGTATCCCCTGACAGGTACCAGATGTGTCTGTGTTCCCTCTAGATAGAGCTATGATCAGCTGGGATATTGCAGCAGTCTGTGTACCCCCTGACAGGCACCAGATGTGTATGTGATCCCTCTAGATAGAGCTATGATCAGCTGTGATATGTGTAGCAGCCTATGTACCCCCTGACAGGTACCAGGTGTGTCTGTGATCCCTATTGATAGAGCTATGATCAGCTGTGATATGTGCAGCAGCCTATGTACCCCCTGACAGGCAACAGATGTATCTGTGATCCCTCTAGATAGAGCTATAATCAGCTGTGATATGTGCAGCAGCCTATGTACCCCCTGACAGGCAACAGATGTATCTGTGATCCCTCTAGATAGAGCTATAATCAGCTGTGATATGTGCAGCAGTCTATGTAACCCCTGATAGGCACCAGTTGTGTCTGTGATCCCTCTAGATAAAGCTATGATCAGATCTGAAATGTGCAGCAGTCTGTGTATCCCCTGACAGGCACCAGTTGTGTCTGTGATCCCTCTATAGAGCTATGATCAGCTGTGATATGTGCAGCAGTCTGTGTATCCCCCTGACCGGCACCAGTTGTGTCTGTGATCCCTCTAGATAGAGCTATATTCAGCTGTGATATGTGCAGCAGTCTATGTACTAATTAATGCTTTCCTTTTGGAGCTTGTGGAAAAAATTCACATCAAAAGCCACTGGGCATATTCCAATCCAAGATGGTGACATATGGACAGATTATTTAAACATTATACAAAGATCTAGAACCTAATAAGCTCAATACGTCACAAAAAGAAACTTGTGAAAAACTGTTACATTTAGAAAATGTAATAAAGAACTATCAAACTCCTCTAGACTTCCCCTTCACACTACAGGAAGTTGCAGAAGGCATAAAGTCATTAAAACCAAGAAAAGCTTGTGGATCTCACAAAATACTAAATGAGATGCTGATTCACAGCAGCCCACAGCTCCAAGAGGCTCTCACAAAACTGTTTAATATCATCTTACAATCAGGGCACTTCCCAGAAACATGGACAGAAGGTCTGGTTACCCCAATCCACAAACATGGGGATCTAACTGACCCAAATAACTACAGGGGAGTCTGTGTAAACAGCAATGTGAGCAAACTCTTCTGCACAATCCTGAACCAGAGAATATTAAAATGTATAATAGACAGCAGAACCCTGCACATGAGTCAGATAGGTTTCCTCCCTAAACAAAGAACCATAGACTACATCTTCACATTACAAGCTATCACTAACAAGTATGTGAAAAGCTCACCATCAGGGAAGGTGTTTGCATGTTTTGTGGACTTAAAAAAAAGCATTTGACTCAATCTGGCACCCAGGCCTATACATGAAACTGCTGCAAAGTGGAATTGGTGGGAAGACATATGACATAATAAAGACCATGTATTCATCCCTCAAATGTAAAAATAAACAAACTACAAACAAAGAGCTTTGAACAAAAGAGAGGCGTCAGACAAGGATGCAGCCTCAGCCCCACATTATTCAACCTGTACATTAATGATCTGCCCACAGAACTGGAGAAATGCACAGCACCAGGTATATCCCTGAATGGGAAGGAAATCCATTGTCTCTTATATGCAGATGACCTGCTCATCCTGTCCCCCACAGCAGTGGGTTTGCAAGATAAACTAGACCTACTGCAGACACTGTAAGTCATGGGCAATGGAAGTGAATATGGAAAAAACAAAAATCATGATTTTCCAGAAAAAGCCCAAAAATCTACAGCAAAAACTCAAATTCCTATTGTTCTCTAAAGAGGTAGAGCACACATTACATTATACCTATCTTGGGCTTACACTGAGTGCATCAGGAAGCTTTAAACTGGGCATCAAAACACTGCAAGAAAAAGCCCTTAGAGCCTTCCATGCAATAAAGAAGCCGCTAGCCAGTCTAAACCCTCCTACAGAACTGTTACTTAAAGGGACAGTCTAAACCCTCCTACAGAACTGTTACTTAAAGGGACAGTCTAAACCCTCCTACAGAACTGTTACTTAAGGTATTTGTAAGCACCATTCTACCAATCCTGCTGTATGGCTGTGAGGTCTGGGGCCCAACACTGACTCAGAACTACCAAGAATGGGACAAAACTCTCACAGAAATTGCACATCTCCAATTCTGTAAATATGCACTGCGGGTACACAGAAGCGCCCCTAACAATGGGTGCAGAGCAGAGCTGGGAAGATTCCCATTGTTGCTACCAATGCAAAAATGGGTGTACAAACTCTGGTGTCACCTCACAAATAGTGACACAAGCACACTTTACCACCAAGCACTCTGTGACCCAGCATCAAAAGCATTTAGAGAATATACATCAGACCTGCAAAACCACATCAGCAAAAGCACAGCCCATGAGAGAGTGTCACCAAACACCTAACAAACAGCTCTGAAGGAGAGGTGCACTGGGCACTGGGAGGTACAGACTGGGTAACAGAACAAGAGGGAGTATTACAGGTCACTACAGAGAGAGTACAGACTAGCTGAGTATCTCACATGTGTCACCAAACACCTTACTAACAGCTCTGAAGGAGAGGTACACTGGGCACTGGGAGGTACAGACTGGGTAACAGAACAAGAGGGAGTGTTACAGGTCACTACAGAGAGAGTACAGACTAGCTGAGTATCTCACATGTGTCACTAAACACCTTACACACAGCTCTGAAGGAGAGGTACACTGGGCACTGGGAGGTACAGACTGGGTAACAGAACAAGAGGGAGTGTTACAGGTCACTACAGAGAGAGTACAGACTAGCTGAGTATCTCACATGTGTCACTAAACACCTTACACACAGCTCTGAAGGAGAGGTACACTGGGCACTGGGAGGTACAGACTGGGTAACAGAACAAGAGGGAGTGTTACAGGTCACTACAGAGAGAGTACAGACTAGCTAAGTATCTCACATGTGTCACTAAACACCTTACACACAGCTCTGAAGGAGAGGTACACTGGGCACTGGGAGGAACAGACTGGGTAACAGAACAAGAGGGAGTGTTACAGGTCACTACAGAGAGAGTACAGACTAGCTGAGTATCTCACATGTGTCACTAAACACCTTACACACAGCTCTGAAGGAGAGGTACACTGGGCACTGGGAGGTACAGACTGGGTAACAGAACAAGAGGGAGTGTTACAGGTCACTACAGAGAGAGTACAGACTAGCTGAGTATCTCACATGTCACTAAACACCTTACACACAGCTCTGAAGGAGAGGTACACTGGGCACTGGGAGGTACAGACTGGGCAACAGAACAAGAGGGAGTGTTACAGGTCACTACAGAGAGAGTACAGACTAGCTGAGTATCTCACAAGTGTCACTAAACACCTTACACACAGCTCTGAAGGAGAGGTACACTGGGCACTGGGAGGTACAGACTGGGTAACAGAACAAGAGGGAGTGTTACAGGTCACTACAGAGAGAGTACAGACTAGCTAAGTATCTCACATGTGTCACTAAACACCTTACACACAGCTCTGAAGGAGAGGTACACTGGGCACTGGGAGGTACAGACTGGGTAACAGAACAAGAGGGAGTGTTACAGGTCACTAGAGAGAGAGTACAGACTAGCTGAGTATCTCACATGTATCACTAAACACCTTACACACAGCTCTGAAGGAGAGGTACACTGGGCACTGGGAGGTACAGACTGGGTAACAGAACAAGAGGGAGTGTTACAGGTCACTACAGAGAGAGTACAGACTAGCTGAGTATCTCACATGTGTCACTAAACACCTTACACACAGCTCTGAAGGAGAGGTACATTGGGCACTGGGAGGTACAGACTGGGTAACAGAACAAGAGGGAGTGTTACAGGTCACTGCAGAGAGAGTACAGACTAGCTGAGTATCTCACATGTGTCACTAAACACCTTACACACAGCTCTGAAGGAGAGGTACATTGGGCACTGGGAGGAACAGATAGGGTAACAGAACAAGAGGGAGTGTTACAGGTCACTACAGAGAGAGTACAAACTAGCTGAGTATCTCACATCTGTCACCAACCCAAAGCACAGACAGATACTCACTAAATACAGAATCTCTGAACACCAGTTAGAAATAGAGACTGGCAGATATCAAGCAAAATGGAGACCCAGGGCAGCCAGACAATTTGCACAGTGTGACAGTGGGGACATAGAGACTGAAGCACACTTCCTCTTGTACTGTACAAGATACAAACCCTTAAGAGATAAATACTTCCCAAAAATAATGAAAGAAATAACAGACTTCCCACAGATGTCGGAACAAGAAAGACTATGGGTACTCTTAGGAGAAAACAACAAAGCTACAAGGATAGTAGGAAGATATGTAGCAGACTGTCACATGACCAGAACCCCCAATCAGAGTAAATGATCTATCATATTTACCCACTATACTCCTACTTTATAAATTGTTATTGATTTGTTTTATTGTAACATATTACTTAGGCAACACATGTAATAATGTCATGCTAATAAAGTATTCTTGACTTGACTTCACTTGTGTCTGTGATCCCTCTAGATAGAGCTATGATCAGCTGTGATATGTGTAGCAGTCTGTGTACCCCCTGACAGGTACCAGTTGTGTCTGTGATCCCTCTAGATAGAGCTATGATCAGCTGTTATATGTGTAGCAGCCTATAAACCCCTGACAGGCACCAGGTGTGTCTGTGATCCCTCTAGATAGAGCTATGATCAGCTGTGATATGTGTAGCAGCCTATAAACCCCTGACAGGTACCAGGTGTGTCTGTGATCCCTCTATCTATCTCGTGGCCGGACCGACCAAGCATCTTTTTCCATCTCCCTGTTCCTAAAATCCATGCCATATACATGTCCCCTGATAGGGGACGTAACAGGGATTAAACTGATAAGAATAGTACTACTTAACACACCACTCATATCTGGTGGCGCAGAGCCCCAAATTTGAAGTAGGAGGACCGACCAAGCATCTTTTTCCATCTCCCGGTTCCTAAAATTGATGCCATATACACGTCACTGATAGGGGACGTAACAGGGATTAAACTGATAAGAATAGTACTACTTAACACACTACTCCTATCTGGTGGCACATTAGATTGCATGCGCAGTGCCCAAAATTTGAAGTAGGAGGACCGACCAAGCATCTTTTTCCATCTCCCGGTTCCTAAAATCGATGCCATATACACGTCCCCTGATAGGGGACATAACAGGGATTAAACTGATAAAAATAGTACTACTTAATACACCACTCCTATATGGTGGCACATTAGATTGCACGCGCAGTGCCCCAAATTTGAAGTAGGAGGACCGACCAAGCATCTTTTTCCATCTCCCGGTTCCTAAAATCGATGCCATATACACGTCCCCTGATAGGGGACATAACAGGGATTAAACTGATAAAAATAGTACTACTTAATACACCACTCCTATATGGTGGCACATTAGATTGCACGCGCAGTGCCCCAAATTTGAAGTAGGAGGACCGACCAAGCATCTTTTTCCATCTCCCGGTTCCTAAAATCGATGCCATATACACGACGTAAGAGGAATTAAACTGATAGGAATTGTTACAAACTGCTGTTTGTAACTGGCCCTTTAAATGAAAAATTGCCCTGCTTCCCTGGATTTTGGAGAAGCCTATTTGCCAGCCTCCTTCCTCATGACTATGGCCCCTGGAAGATTGTGCCCCTGAGGACATATTGACTTTTGTTGGGTGTGTGTGGCCCTTTAAGAACCATCTGGGGACATATTGTGACTTTAATGAACAATGCCCCTTTAAGACTATGTCCCCAGACCTGTGAAATGACTTGTCCCTGGCTTTCTCCCACTTGGTTCAGTTTCATTGTGTGCCATTAAGAGTTAAATTTTGTTCAGCTTCAAGAAACCTATTCTAAATACAAGTCTGCTGGGATTAGCTCTAATTAGGTTTAGTGATCAACTTTCCCATTGTCTAATCAGACTAGTATTGATAAGGTGGACTGCATTGTTTTATTGTGTGTAATGTTATCTGCTGAAGTAAATGTTGTGGCCTGTCAAAGGGAGTGTCTCTCTATCTAATATCAAATGTGTGATGGGGGATTTTATGCCTCCCCCTGAGAGTGTCCTGTTGGCATGTAACCTCAATAAAAAGGAGGCTGTGTGCTCCAGCACATCAGACCTATTTTCTGTCCCTCTAACTTGCAGCTTTGACTCATGTTTGTAGGGGACAGCTTCAGCTAATATCACTACAGGGATTGCTGACTATGGTGCTGATGATTCTTTGGTGAGCGCTAGGAGCATCCTTTTCTACGGTCCAACTTCCAGCCAGCCTGGAGGCAACCGTAACATTTGGCGGCAGCGGTGGGATTGGCGTCCTAGCGCAAGGAGCAGCACCACAACAGCACTGGTATCGTAGGAGAGTTATTGAGGGCAACGCTAGCCACTGCGCAGCGTCCCTACCTACAGCAGCATGGAGCTGACAAGACACTATTCAGAACCCTGTGAAGAGCACCTCAACCTGATCCGTCGCTATGAGGGCGCGGATTTCGTTCCAGAGGTAAAGAGGCGGCTAGTCCGATATGGTCCAGACCCTGCACAGGAGGTAGTCAGTCGCATCATCCGGGAATTGGATACGGAGAACAAAGCGGCACGAGCCTTTGAGCGCCAACTGTGGAGTTTGAGGGTCTGGACACCTGGTCTCCAGCGAGAAAGTGAGTCACAGGGAGCGGAGAGCAACGACCTCCCTTCCCAGCGGCAGCCAGAGTTACAGGGAGAGGAGAGCAGCGACCTCCCTCCCCAGCGGCAGTATACCGTGCAGAGGGAAGAGACAACCAGTCCCCTTCCCCAGCCAGAGATACCAGAGGCAGCAGGCCTCATAGACTGGTCCTGGGAGGACCCCCAGCAGGCAGGTGGAGATGGGACCGCAGTCTCTCTACCGGCCCTACAGGGATGCTGGGCAGGCGGCCCAGATCCCCAGCGACAGACCCAGCTACAGGGAGGGGAGAGCATCGACCTCCCTCCCCAGCCGGAGTGTGCCTTCCAGGGAGAGGAGACAACCGGTCTCTCTCCCCAGCCGCAGCATGTTCCACAGGAAGCGGAGAGCATCGACCTCCCTTCCCAACGGCCACCGGAGTATCAGGAGGAGGAGGTAAGCCAATCTCCCCCTCCCCAGCTAACTCCTAACTTGGGCCCAGGGTTAACAGTGGAGATGTTAACCCCCACTGACCCCCACGTTCCCTTTGCCACCGGGCAGGACTATGCCCCAATTCCCCCAGCAGAAGAGCTGGCATCAGAACAGAGCGCTGCTGGCCTCTGCCCTACAGACCCCCTTGTTACAGGACTGGCCTGCAAACCCCTCACCCCAGCAGAAGCGCTGGCACCAGGGCAGAGTGCCGCTGGCCTCTGCCCCCCAAGTACCATCAGCTATTTGCCCAGCTGCGCCAGGAAGGCCGAGGATGCTGCACTTTCATCCTGCAACCTGGAACTTACAGGCCAGTACTACGTATTGTGGGGGGGCTACTTTGCTGCTAGCGATTATTTGTGGGTGGGTTGCGAGACTAACTTGGGCACTGACCGGCAGAAGGTCAGGTGCCTGGTTAGTCTCCCTCCAAAAGGGGAGATATGTTACAAACTGCTGTTTGTAACTGGCCCTTTAAATGAAAAATTGCCCTGCTTCCCTGGATTTTGGAGAAGCCTATTTGCCAGCCTCCTTCCTCATGACTATGGCCCCTGGAAGATTGTGCCCCTGAGGACATATTGACTTTTGTTGGGTGTGTGTGGCCCTTTAAGAACCATCTGGGGACATATTGTGACTTTAATGAACAATGCCCCTTTAAGACTATGTCCCCAGACCTGTGAAATGACTTGTCCCTGGCTTTCTCCCACTTGGTTCAGTTTCATTGTGTGCCATTAAGAGTTAAATTTTGTTCAGCTTCAAGAAACCTATTCTAAATACAAGTCTGCTGGGATTAGCTCTAATTAGGTTTAGTGATCAACTTTCCCATTGTCTAATCAGACTAGTATTGATAAGGTGGACTGCATTGTTTTATTGTGTGTAATGTTATCTGCTGAAGTAAATGTTGTGGCCTGTCAAAGGGAGTGTCTCTCTATCTAATATCAAATGTGTGATGGGGGATTTTATGCCTCCCCCTGAGAGTGTCCTGTTGGCATGTAACCTCAATAAAAAGGAGGCTGTGTGCTCCAGCACATCAGACCTATTTTCTGTCCCTCTAACTTGCAGCTTTGACTCATGTTTGTAGGGGACAGCTTCAGCTAATATCACTACAGGGATTGCTGACTATGGTGCTGATGATTCTTTGGTGAGCGCTAGGAGCATCCTTTTCTACGGTCCAACTTCCAGCCAGCCTGGAGGCAACCGTAACAGGAATAGTACTACTTAACACACCTTATAATAATGCAGAGAGAGGCAACGCAGAGAGAGAAGTCTGAAGAAGAGGAGTCAGAGGAGGAAGGTGGCTTTGAGGAGGTGGAAGACCAAACACAGCAGGCGTCCCAGGGGGCTTGTTGTCACCTTTCGGGGACCTTTGGTGTTGTACGTGGCTGGGTGGAGGAAGAGACCTTCAATGAAATCAGTGAGGACAAGGAACGGGACATGGCTAGCTTGGTATCCAACCTTGTGCAAATGGGGAGTTTGCGGTTGTGCAAATGGACTGTTTGCGGTTGTTTGCGGTGCGTTAAACGGGGAGTTTGGTCTGTCACTGTGAAGAGGGCGTAACCCTTACACTACCTGATCGATACAACATCATACCTGATGTTTTAAAGCACGTTATTCCAAACAATTTAGGAATGTTAGGTGATTTCTGCCCTTTATGGATTAAAACCAGACCCTGCATCAACTATGTCATTTTCCGTGGGAGTTTTGCCATGGATCCCCCTCCGGCATGCCACAGTCCAGGTGTTAGTACCCTTGAAACAACTTTTCCATCACTATTGTGGCCAGAAAGAGTCTCTGTGGGTTTTAAAGTTCGCATGCCTATTGAAGTCAATGGCGGTTCGCCCGGTTCGCCTGTTCGCGAACATTTGCGGACGTTCGCGTTCGCCGTTCGCGAACGGAAAATTCTAAGTTCGCGACATCACTAATTATTAACTGTATAACTGCAATATAACTTATAATGTGTAGCTGACAGTACTTACTCTTCCTGACTAGCTGATGCTCTATCCTGCTGCACTGATCTGTAGCTGACATTACACTTATTATTAACTGTATAACTGTAATATAACTTATAACTGTAATGTGTAACTGACAGTACTTACTCTTCCTGACTAGCTGATGCTGTATCCTACTGCACTGATCTGTAGCTGACATTACACTTATTATTAACTGTATGACTGTAATATAACTTATAACTGTAATGTGTAACTGACAGTACTTACTCTTACTGACTGGCTGATGCTGTATCCTCTGCACTGATCTGTAGCTGACATTACACTTATTATTAACTGTATAACTGTAATATAACTTATAACTGTAATGTGTAACTGACAGTACTTACTCTTACTGACTAGCTGATGCTGTATCCTGCTGCAGTAATCTGTAGCTGACATTACACTTATTATTAGCTGTATAACTGTAATATAACTTATAACTGTAATGTGTAACTGACAGTACTTACTCTACCTGACTAGCTGATGCTGTATCCTCTGCAGTGACCTGTAGCTGACATTACACTTATTATTAACTGTATAACTGTAATATAACTTATAACTGTAATGTGTAACTGACAGTACTTACTCTTCCTGACTAGCTGATGCTGTATCCTACTGCACTGATCTGTAGCTGACATTACACTTATTATTAACTGTATAACTGTAATATAACTTATAACTGTAATGTGTAACTGACAGTACTTACTCTTACTGACTAGCTGATGCTGTATCCTCTGCACTGATCTGTAGCTGACATTACACTTATTATTAGCTGTATAACTGTAATATAACTTATGGCTTTAATATGTAACTGACAGTACTTACTCTTCCTGACTAGCTGATGCTGTATCCTGTTGCAGTGATCTGTAGCTGACATTACACTTATTATTAGCTGTATAACTGTAATATAACTTATAACTGTAATGTGTAACTGACAGTACTTACTCTTCCTGACTAGCTGATGCTGTATCCTCTGCACTGATCTGTAGCTGACATTACACTTATTATTAGCTGTATAACTGTAATATAACTTATAACTGTAATGTGTAACTGACAGTACTTACTCTTCCTGACTAGCTGATGCTGTATCCTCTGCAGTGATCTGTAGCTGACATTACACTTATTATTAGCTGTATAACTGTAATATAACTTATAATTGTAATGTGTAACTGACAGTACTTACTCTTACTGACTAGCTGATGCTGTATCCTGCTGCACTGATCTGTAGCTGACATTACACTTATTATTAACTGTATAACTGTAATATAACTTATAGCTGTAATGTGTAACTGACAATACTTACTCTTCCTGACTAGCTGATGCTGTATCCTGCTGCACTGATCTGTAGCTGACATTACACTTATTATTAACTGTATAACTGTAAAATAACTTATAACTGTAATGTGTAACTGACAGTACTTACTCTTCCTGACTGGCTGATGCTGTATCCTGCTGCACTGATCTGTAGCTGACATTACACTTATTATTAACTGTATAACTGTAATATAACTTATAGCTGTAATGTGTAACTGACAGTACTTACTCTTCCTGACTAGCTGATGCTGTATCCTCTGCACTGATCTGTAGCTGACATTACACTTATTATTAGCTGTATAACTGTAATATAACTTATAATGTGTAACTGACAGTTCTTACTCTTCCTGACTAGCTGATGCTGTATCCTCTGCACTGATCTGTAGCTGACATTACACTTATTATTAGCTGTATAACTGTAATATAACTTATAACTGTAATGTATAACTGACAGTACTTACTCTTCCTGACTGGCTGATGCTGTATCCTGCTGCACTGATCTGTAGCTGACATTACACTTATTATTAGCTGTATAACTGTAATATAACTTATAACTGTAATGTGTAACTGACAGTACTTACTCTTCCTGACTAGCTGATGCTGTATCCTCTGCAGTGATCTGTAGCTGACATTACACTTATTATTAACTGTATAACTGTAATATAACTTATAACTGTAATGTGTAACTGACAGTACTTACTCTTCCTGACTAGCTGATGCTGTATCCTACTGCACTGATCTGTAGCTGACATTACACTTATTATTAACTGTATAACTGTAATATAACTTATAACTGTAATGTGTAACTGACAGTACTTACTCTTACTGACTGGCTGATGCTGTATCATCTGCACTGATCTGTAGCTGACATTACACTTATTATTAACTGTATAACTGTAATATAACTTATAACTGTAATGTGTAACTGACAGTACTTACTCTTCCTGACTAGCTGATGCTGTATCCTGCTGCACTGATCTGTAGCTGACATTACACTTATTATTAACTGTATAACTGTAATATAACTTATAACTGTAATGTGTAACTGACAGTACTTACTCTTCCTGACTAGCTGATGCTGTATCCTCTGCAGTGATTTGTAGCTGACATTACACTTATTATTAGCTGTATAACTGTAATATAACTTATAATGTGTAACTGACAGTACTTACTCTTCCTGACTAGCTGATGCTGTATCCTGCTGCACTGATCTGTAGGTGACATTACACTTATTATTAGCTGTATAACTGTAATATCATTTATAACTGTAATGTGTAACTGACTGTACTTACTCTTCCTGACTAGCTGATGCTGTATCCTGCTGCAGTGATCTGTAGCTGACATTACACTTATTATTAGCTGTATAACTGTAATATAACTTATAACTGTAATGTGTAACTGACAGTACTTACTCTACCTGACTAGCTGATGCTGTATCCTCTGCAGTGACCTGTAGCTGACATTACACTTATTATTAGCTGTATAACTGTAATATAACTTATAACTATAATGTGTAACTGACAGTACTTACTCTTCCTGACTAGCTGATGCTGTATCTTCTGCACTGATCTGTAGCTGACATTACACTTATTATTAGCTGTATAACTGTAATATAACTTATAACTGTAATGTGTAACTGACAGTACTTACTCTTCCTGACTAGCTGATGCTGTATCCTCTGCAGTGATCTGTAGCTGACATTATACTTATTATTAGCTGTATAACTGTAATCTTATAACTGTAATGTGTAACTGACAGTACTTATTCTTCCTGACTAGCTGATGCTGTATCCTACTGCACTGATCTGTAGCTGACATTACACTTATTATTAACTGTATAACTGTAATATAACTTATAACTGTAATGTGTAACTGACAGTACTTACTCTTCCTGACTAGCTGATGCTGTATCCTGCTGCAGAGATCTGTAGCTGACATTATACTTATTATTAACTGTATAAATGTAATATAACTTATAACTGTAACGTGTAACTGACAGTACTTACTCTTCCTGACTAGCTGATGCTGTATCCTCTGCAGTGATTTGTAGCTGACATTACACTTATTATTAGCTGTATAACTGTAATATAACTTATAATGTGTAACTGACAGTACTTACTCTTCCTGACTAGCTGATGCTGTATCCTGCTGCACTGATCTGTAGCTGACATTACACTTATTATTAGCTGTATAACTGTAATATAATTTATAACTGTAATGTGTAACTGACTGTACTTACTCTTCCTGACTAGCTGATGCTGTATCCTGCTGCAGTAATCTGTAGCTGACATTACACTTATTATTAGCTGTATAACTGTAATATAACTTATAACTGTAATGTGTAACTGACAGTACTTACTCTACCTGACTAGCTGATGCTGTATCCTCTGCAGTGACCTGTAGCTGACATTACACTTATTATTAGCTGTATAACTGTAATATAACTTATAACTGTAATGTGTAACTGACAGTACTTACTCTTCCTGACTAGCTGATGCTGTATCCTGCTGCACTGATCTGTAGCTGACATTACACTTATTATTAACTGTATAACTGTAATATAACTTATAACTGTAATGTGTAACTGACAGTACTTACTCTTCCTGACTAGCTGATGCTGTATCCTGCTGCACTGATCTGTAGCTGACATTACACTTATTATTAACTGTATAACTGTAATATAACTTATAACTGTAATGTGTAACTGACAGTACTTACTCTTCCTGACTAGCTGATGCTGTATCCTCTGCACTGATCTGTAGCTGACATTACACTTATTATTAGCTGTATAACTGTAATATAACTTATAACTGTATAACTGTAATATAACTTATAACTGTATAACTGTAATATAACTTATAACTGTATAACTGTAATATAACTTATAATGTGTAACTGACAGCACTTACTCTTCCTGACTGGCTGATGCTGTATCCTGCTGCACTGATCTGTAGCTGACATTACACTTATTATTAGCTGTATAACTGTAATATAACTTATAACTGTAATGTGTAACTGACAGTACTTACTCTTCCTGACTAGCTGATGCTGTATCCTCTGCAGTGATCTGTAGCTGACATTACACTTATTATTAACTGTATAACTGTAATATAACTTATAACTGTAATGTGTAACTGACAGTACTTACTCTTCCTGACTAGCTGATGCTGTATCCTGCTGCACTGATCTGTAGCTAACATTACACTTATTATTAGCTGTATAACTGTAATATAACTTATAACTGTAATGTGTAACTGACAATACTTACTCTTCCTGACAAACTGATGCTGTATCCTGCTGCACTGATCTGTTGCTGACATTACACTTATTATTAACTGTATAACTGTAATATAACTTATAACTGTAATGTGTAACTGACAGTACTTACTCTTCCTGACTAGCTGATGCTGTATCCTCTGCACTGATCTGTAGCTGACATTACACTTATTATTAGCTGTATAACTGTAATATAACTTATAACTGTAATGTGTAACTGACAGTACTTACTCTTCCTGACTAGCTGATGCTGTATCCTCTGCAGTGATCTGTAGCTGACATTACACTTATTATTAACTGTATAACTGTAATATAACTTATAACTGTAATGTGTAACTGACAGTACTTACTCTTCCTGACTAGCTGATGCTGTATCCTACTGCACTGATCTGTAGCTGACATTACACTTATTATTAACTGTATAACTGTAATATAACTTATAACTGTAATGTGTAACTGACAGTACTTACTCTTCCTGACTAGCTGATGCTGTATCCTCTGCACTGATCTGTAGCTGACATTACACTTATTATTAACTGTATAACTGTAATATAACTTATAACTGTAATGTGTAACTGACAGTACTTACTCTTCCTGACTAGCTGATGCTGTATCCTGCTGCACTGATCTGTAGCTGACATTACACTTATTATTAACTGTATAACTGTAATATAACTTATAACTGTAATGTGTAACTGACAGTACTTACTCTTCCTGACTAGCTGATGCTGTATCCTCTGCAGTGATCTGTAGCTGACATTACACTTATTATTAGCTGTATAACTGTAATATAACTTATACATCTAATGTGTAACTGACAGTACTTACTCTTCCTGACTAGCTGATGCTGTATCCTGCTGCACTGATCTGTAGCTGACATTACACTTATTATTAGCTGTATAACTGTAATATAACTTATAACTGTAATGTGTAACTGACAGTACTTACTCTTCCTGACTAGCTGATGCTGTATCCTGCTGCAGTGATCTGTAGCTGACATTACACTTATTATTAGCTGTATAACTGTAATATAACTTATAACTGTAATGTGTAACTGACAGTACTTACTCTTCCTGACTAGCTGATGCTGTATCCTCTGCAGTGATCTGTAGCTGACATTACACTTATTATTAGCTGTATAACTGTAATATAACTTATAACTATAATGTGTAACTGACAGTACTTACTCTTCCTGACTAGCTGATGCTGTATCCTTCTGCACTGATCTGTAGCTGACATTACACTTATTATTAGCTGTATAACTGTAATATAACTTATAACTGTAATGTGTAACTGACAGTACTTACTCTTCCTGACTAGCTGATGCTGTATCCTCTGCAGTGATCTGTAGCTGACATTACACTTATTATTAGCTGTATAACTGTAATCTTATAACTGTAATGTGTAACTGACAGTACTTACTCTTCCTGACTAGCTGATGCTGTATCCTACTGCACTGATCTGTAGCTGACATTACACTTATTATTAACTGTATAACTGTAATATAACTTATAACTGTAATGTGTAACTGACAGTACTTACTCTTCCTGACTAGCTGATGCTGTATCCTGCTGCAGTGATCTGTAGCTGACATTACACTTATTATTAACTGTATAACTGTAATATAACTTATAACTGTAATGTGTAACTGACAGTACTTACTCTTCCTGACTAGCTGATGCTGTATCCTCTGCAGTGATCTGTAGCTGACATTACACTTATTATTAGCTGTATAACTGTAATATAACTTATAACTGTAATGTGTAACTGACAGTACTTACTCTTCCTGACTAGCTGATGCTGTATCCTGCTGCACTGATCTGTAGCTGACATTACACTTATTATTAGCTGTATAACTGTAATATAACTTATAACTGTAATGTGTAACTGACAGTACTTACTCTTCCTGACTAGCTGATGCTGTATCCTGCTGCAGTGATCTGTAGCTGACATTACACTTATTATTAGCTGTATAACTGTAATATAACTTATAACTGTAATGTGTAACTGACAGTACTTACTCTTCCTGACTAGCTGATGCTGTATCCTCTGCACTGATCTGTAGCTGACATTACACTTATTATTAGCTGTATAACTGTAATATAACTTATAACTGTAATGTGTAACTGACAGTACTTACTCTTCCTGACTAGCTGATGCTGTATCCTGCTGCACTGATCTGTAGCTGACATTACACTTATTATTAACTGTATAACTGTAATATAACTTATAACTGTAATGTGTAACTGACAGTACTTACTCTTCCTGACTAGCTGATGCTGTATCCTGCTGCACTGATCTGTAGCTGACATTACACTTATTATTAACTGTATAACTGTAATATAACTTATAACTGTAATGTGTAACTGACAGTACTTACTCTTCCTGACTAGCTGATGCTGTATCCTCTGCACTGATCTGTAGCTGACATTACACTTATTATTAGCTGTATAACTGTAATATAACTTATAACTGTAATGTGTAACTGACAGTACTTACTCTTCCTGACTAGCTGATGCTGTATCCTGCTGCACTGATCTGTAGCTGACATTACACTTATTAACTGTATAACTGTAATATAACTTATAACTGTAATGTGTAACTGACAGTACTTACTCTTCCTGACTAGCTGATGCTGTATCCTGCTGCACTGATCTGTAGCTGACATTACACTTATTATTAGCTGTATAACTGTAATATAACTTATAACTGTAATGTGTAACTGACAGTACTTACTCTTCCTGACTAGCTGATGCTGTATCCTGCTGCACTGATCTGTAGCTGACATTACACTTATTATTAGCTGTATAACTGTAATATAACTTATAACTGTAATGTGTAACTGACAGTACTTACTCTTCCTGACTAGCTGATGCTGTATCCTGCTGCACTGATCTGTAGCTGACATTACACTTATTATTAGCTGTATAACTGTAATATAACTTATAACTGTAATGTGTAACTGACAGTACTTACTCTTCCTGACTAGCTGATGCTGTATCCTGCTGCACTGATCTGTAGCTGACATTACACTTATTATTAACTGTATAACTGTAATATAACTTATAACTGTAATGTGTAACTGACAGTACTTACTCTTCCTGACTAGCTGATGCTGTATCCTGCTGCACTGATCTGTAGCTGACATTACACTTATTATTAGCTGTATAACTGTAATATAACTTATAACTGTAATGTGTAACTGACAGTACTTACTCTTCCTGACTAGCTGATGCTGTATCCTCTGCAGTGATCTGTAGCTGACATTACACTTATTATTAGCTGTATAACTGTAATATAACTTATAACTGTAATGTGTAACTGACAGTACTTACTCTTCCTGACTAGCTGATGCTGTATCCTGCTGCACTGATCTGTAGCTGACATTACACTTATTATTAGCTGTATAACTGTAATATAACTTATAACTGTAATGTGTAACTGACAGTACTTACTCTTCCTGACTAGCTGATGCTGTATCCTGCTGCAGTGATCTGTAGCTGACATTACACTTATTATTAGCTGTATAACTGTAATATAACTTATAACTGTAATGTGTAACTGACAGTACTTACTCTTCCTGACTAGCTGATGCTGTATCCTGCTGCACTGATCTGTAGCTGACATTACACTTATTATTAGCTGTATAACTGTAATATAACTTATAACTGTAATGTGTAACTGACAGTACTTACTCTTACTGACTAGCTGATGCTGTATCCTGCTGCACTGATCTGTAGCTGACATTACACTTATTATTAGCTGTATAACTGTAATATAACTTATAACTGTAATGTGTAACTGACAGTACTTACTCTTCCTGACTAGCTGATGCTGTATCCTGCTGCACTGATCTGTAGCTGACATTACACTTATTATTAGCTGTATAACTGTAATATAACTTATAACTGTAATGTGTAACTGACAGTACTTACTCTTCCTGACTAGCTGATGCTGTATCCTCTGCACTGATCTGTAGCTGACATTACACTTATTATTAACTGTATAACTGTAATATAACTTATAACTGTAATGTGTAACTGACAGTACTTACTCTTCCTGACTAGCTGATGCTGTATCCTGCTGCACTGATCTGTAGCTGACATTACACTTATTATTAGCTGTATAACTGTAATATAACTTATAACTGTAATGTGTAACTGACAGTACTTACTCTTCCTGACTAGCTGATGCTGTATCCTGCTGCACTGATCTGTAGCTGACATTACACTTATTATTAGCTGTATAACTGTAATATAACATATAGCTGTAATGTGTAACTGACAGTACTTACTCTTCCTGACTAGCTGATGCTGTATCCTGCTGCACTGATCTGTAGCTGACATTACACTTATTATTAGCTGTATAACTGTAATATAACTTATAACTGTAATGTGTAACTGACAGTACTTACTCTTCCTGACTAGCTGATGCTGTATCCTCTGCACTGATCTGTAGCTGACATTACACTTATTATTAGCTGTATAACTGTAATATAACTTATAACTGTAATGTGTAACTGACAGTACTTACTCTTCCTGACTAGCTGATGCTGTATCCTGCTGCAGCTGATCTGTAGCTGACATTACACTTATTATTAGCTGTATAACTGTAATATAACTTATAACTGTAATGTGTAACTGACAGTACTTACTCTTCCTGACTAGCTGATGCTGTATCCTGCTGCACTGATCTGTAGCTGACATTACACTTATTATTAGCTGTATAACTGTAATATAACTTATAACTGTAATGTGTAACTGACAGTACTTACTCTTCCTGACTAGCTGATGCTGTATCCTCTGCAGTGATCTGTAGCTGACATTACACTTATTATTAGCTGTATAACTGTAATATAACTTATAACTGTAATGTGTAACTGACAGTACTTACTCTTCCTGACTAGCTGATGCTGTATCCTGCTGCACTGATCTGTAGCTGACATTACACTTATTATTAGCTGTATAACTGTAATATAACTTATAACTGTAATGTGTAACTGACAGTACTTACTCTTCCTGACTAGCTGATGCTGTATCCTGCTGCACTGATCTGTAGCTGACATTACACTTATTATTAACTGTATAACTGTAATATAACTTATAACTGTAATGTGTAACTGACAGTACTTACTCTTCCTGACTAGCTGATGCTGTATCCTGCTGCACTGATCTGTAGCTGACATTACACTTATTATTAACTGTATAACTGTAATATAACTTATAACTGTAATGTGTAACTGACAGTACTTACTCTTCCTGACTAGCTGATGCTGTATCCTGCTGCACTGATCTGTAGCTGACATTACACTTATTATTAGCTGTATAACTGTAATATAACTTATAACTGTAATGTGTAACTGACAGTACTTACTCTTCCTGACTGGCTGATGCTGTATCCTGCTGCACTGATCTGTAGCTGACATTACACTTATTATTAGCTGTATAACTGTAATATAACTTATAACTGTAATGTGTAACTGACAGTACTTACTCTTCCTGACTAGCTGATGCTGTATCCTGCTGCAGTGATCTGTAGCTGACATTACACTTATTATTAGCTGTATAACTGTAATATAACTTATAACTGTAATGTGTAACTGACAGTACTTACTCTTCCTGACTAGCTGATGCTGTATCCTGCTGCACTGATCTGTAGCTGACATTACACTTATTATTAGCTGTATAACTGTAATATAACTTATAACTGTAATGTGTAACTGACAGTACTTACTCTTCCTGACTAGCTGATGCTGTATCCTGCTGCACTGATCTGTAGCTGACATTACACTTATTATTAACTGTATAACTGTAATATAACTTATAACTGTAATGTGTAACTGACAGTACTTACTCTTCCTGACTGGCTGATGCTGTATCCTGCTGCACTGATCTGTAGCTGACATTACACTTATTATTAACTGTATAACTGTAATATAACTTATAACTGTAATGTGTAACTGACAGTACTTACTCTTCCTGACTAGCTGATGCTGTATCCTGCTGCACTGATCTGTAGCTGACATTACACTTATTATTAGCTGTATAACTGTAATATAACTTATAACTGTAATGTGTAACTGACAGTACTTACTCTTCCTGACTAGCTGATGCTGTATCCTCTGCAGTGATCTGTAGCTGACATTACACTTATTATTAGCTGTATAACTGTAATATAACTTATAACTGTAATGTGTAACTGACAGTACTTACTCTTCCTGACTAGCTGATGCTGTATCCTGCTGCACTGATCTGTAGCTGACATTACACTTATTATTAGCTGTATAACTGTAATATAACTTATAACTGTAATGTGTAACTGACAGTACTTACTCTTCCTGACTAGCTGATGCTGTATCCTGCTGCAGTGATCTGTAGCTGACATTACACTTATTATTAGCTGTATAACTGTAATATAACTTATAACTGTAATGTGTAACTGACAGTACTTACTCTTCCTGACTAGCTGATGCTGTATCCTCTGCAGTGATCTGTAGCTGACATTACACTTATTATTAGCTGTATAACTGTAATATAACTTATAACTGTAATGTGTAACTGACAGTACTTACTCTTCCTGACTAGCTGATGCTGTATCCTGCTGCACTGATCTGTAGCTGACATTACACTTATTATTAGCTGTATAACTGTAATATAACTTATAACTGTAATGTGTAACTGACAGTACTTACTCTTCCTGACTAGCTGATGCTGTATCCTCTGCAGTGATCTGTAGCTGACATTACACTTATTATTAGCTGTATAACTGTAATATACTTATAACTGTAATGTGTAACTGACAGTACTTACTCTTCCTGACTAGCTGATGCTGTATCCTGCTGCACTGATCTGTAGCTGACATTACACTTATTATTAACTGTATAACTGTAATATAACTTATAACTGTAATGTGTAACTGACAGTACTTACTCTTCCTGACTAGCTGATGCTGTATCCTGCTGCAGAGATCTGTAGCTGACATTACACTTATTATTAACTGTATAACTGTAATATAACTTATAACTGTAATGTGTAACTGACAGTACTTACTCTTCCTGACTAGCTGATGCTGTATCCTCTGCAGTGATCTGTAGCTGACATTACACTTATTATTAGCTGTATAACTGTAATATAACTTATAACTGTAATGTGTAACTGACAGTACTTACTCTTCCTGACTAGCTGATGCTGTATCCTGCTGCACTGATCTGTAGCTGACATTACACTTATTATTAGCTGTATAACTGTAATATAACTTATAACTGTAATGTGTAACTGACAGTACTTACTCTTCCTGACTAGCTGATGCTGTATCCTGCTGCAGTGATCTGTAGCTGACATTACACTTATTATTAGCTGTATAACTGTAATATAACTTATAACTGTAATGTGTAACTGACAGTACTTACTCTTCCTGACTAGCTGATGCTGTATCCTCTGCAGTGATCTGTAGCTGACATTACACTTATTATTAGCTGTATAACTGTAATATAACTTATAACTGTAATGTGTAACTGACAGTACTTACTCTTCCTGACTAGCTGATGCTGTATCCTGCTGCACTGATCTGTAGCTGACATTACACTTATTATTAACTGTATAACTGTAATATAACTTATAACTGTAATGTGTAACTGACAGTACTTACTCTTCCTGACTAGCTGATGCTGTATCCTGCTGCACTGATCTGTAGCTGACATTACACTTATTATTAACTGTATAACTGTAATATAACTTATAACTGTAATGTGTAACTGACAGTACTTACTCTTCCTGACTAGCTGATGCTGTATCCTCTGCACTGATCTGTAGCTGACATTACACTTATTATTAGCTGTATAACTGTAATATAACTTATAACTGTATAACTGTAATATAACTTATAACTGTATAACTGTAATATAACTTATAACTGTATAACTGTAATATAACTTATAATGTGTAACTGACAGCACTTACTCTTCCTGACTGGCTGATGCTGTATCCTGCTGCACTGATCTGTAGCTGACATTACACTTATTATTAGCTGTATAACTGTAATATAACTTATAACTGTAATGTGTAACTGACAGTACTTACTCTTCCTGACTAGCTGATGCTGTATCCTCTGCACTGATCTGTAGCTGACATTACACTTATTATTAACTGTATAACTGTAATATAACTTATAACTGTAATGTGTAACTGACAGTACTTACTCTTCCTGACTAGCTGATGCTGTATCCTGCTGCACTGATCTGTAGCTGACATTACACTTATTATTAGCTGTATAACTGTAATATAACTTATAACTGTAATGTGTAACTGACAGTACTTACTCTTCCTGACTAGCTGATGCTGTATCCTGCTGCACTGATCTGTAGCTGACATTACACTTATTATTAACTGTATAACTGTAATATAACTTATAACTGTAATGTGTAACTGACAGTACTTACTCTTCCTGACTAGCTGATGCTGTATCCTCTGCACTGATCTGTAGCTGACATTACACTTATTATTAGCTGTATAACTGTAATATAACTTATAACTGTAATGTGTAACTGACAGTACTTACTCTTCCTGACTAGCTGATGCTGTATCCTCTGCAGTGATCTGTAGCTGACATTACACTTATTATTAGCTGTATAACTGTAATATAACTTATAACTGTAATGTGTAACTGACAGTACTTACTCTTCCTGACTAGCTGATGCTGTATCCTCTGCACTGATCTGTAGCTGACATTACACTTATTATTAACTGTATAACTGTAATATAACTTATAACTGTAATGTGTAACTGACAGTACTTACTCTTCCTGACTGGCTGATGCTGTATCCTCTGCACTGATCTGTAGCTGACATTACACTTATTATTAACTGTATAACTGTAATATAACTTATAACTGTAATGTGTAACTGACAGTACTTACTCTTCCTGACTAGCTGATGCTGTATCCTGCTGCACTGATCTGTAGCTGACATTACACTTATTATTAACTGTATAACTGTAATATAACTTATAACTGTAATGTGTAACTGACAGTACTTACTCTTCCTGACTAGCTGATGCTGTATCCTCTGCAGTGATCTGTAGCTGACATTACACTTATTATTAGCTGTATAACTGTAATATAACTTATAATGTGTAACTGACAGTACTTACTCTTCCTGACTAGCTGATGCTGTATCCTGCTGCACTGATCTGTAGCTGACATTACACTTATTATTAGCTGTATAACTGTAATATAACTTATAACTGTAATGTGTAACTGACAGTACTTACTCTTCCTGACTAGCTGATGCTGTATCCTGCTGCAGTGATCTGTAGCTGACATTACACTTATTATTAGCTGTATAACTGTAATATAACTTATAACTGTAATGTGTAACTGACAGTACTTACTCTTCCTGACTAGCTGATGCTGTATCCTCTGCAGTGATCTGTAGCTGACATTACACTTATTATTAGCTGTATAACTGTAATATAACTTATAACTGTAATGTGTAACTGACAGTACTTACTCTTCCTGACTAGCTGATGCTGTATCCTTCTGCACTGATCTGTAGCTGACATTACACTTATTATTAGCTGTATAACTGTAATATAACTTATAACTGTAATGTGTAACTGACAGTACTTACTCTTCCTGACTAGCTGATGCTGTATCCTCTGCAGTGATCTGTAGCTGACATTATACTTATTATTAGCTGTATAACTGTAATCTTATAACTGTAATGTGTAACTGACAGTACTTACTCTTCCTGACTAGCTGATGCTGTATCCTACTGCACTGATCTGTAGCTGACATTACACTTATTATTAACTGTATAACTGTAATATAACTTATAACTGTAATGTGTAACTGACAGTACTTACTCTTCCTGACTAGCTGATGCTGTATCCTGCTGCAGTGATCTGTAGCTGACATTACACTTATTATTAACTGTATAACTGTAATATAACTTATAACTGTAATGTGTAACTGACAGTACTTACTCTTCCTGACTAGCTGATGCTGTATCCTCTGCAGTGATCTGTAGCTGACATTACACTTATTATTAGCTGTATAACTGTAATATAACTTATAACTGTAATGTGTAACTGACAGTACTTACTCTTCCTGACTAGCTGATGCTGTATCCTGCTGCACTGATCTGTAGCTGACATTACACTTATTATTAGCTGTATAACTGTAATATAACTTATAACTGTAATGTGTAACTGACAGTACTTACTCTTCCTGACTAGCTGATGCTGTATCCTGCTGCAGTGATCTGTAGCTGACATTACACTTATTATTAGCTGTATAACTGTAATATAACTTATAACTGTAATGTGTAACTGACAGTACTTACTCTTCCTGACTAGCTGATGCTGTATCCTGCTGCAGTGATCTGTAGCTGACATTACACTTATTATTAGCTGTATAACTGTAATATAACTTATAACTGTAATGTGTAACTGACAGTACTTACTCTTCCTGACTAGCTGATGCTGTATCCTGCTGCACTGATCTGTAGCTGACATTACACTTATTATTAACTGTATAACTGTAATATAACTTATAACTGTAATGTGTAACTGACAGTACTTACTCTTCCTGACTAGCTGATGCTGTATCCTGCTGCACTGATCTGTAGCTGACATTACACTTATTATTAACTGTATAACTGTAATATAACTTATAACTGTAATGTGTAACTGACAGTACTTACTCTTCCTGACTAGCTGATGCTGTATCCTGCTGCACTGATCTGTAGCTGACATTACACTTATTATTAGCTGTATAACTGTAATATAACTTATAACTGTAATGTGTAACTGACAGTACTTACTCTTCCTGACTAGCTGATGCTGTATCCTGCTGTACTGATCTGTAGCTGACATTACACTTATTATTAGCTGTATAACTGTAATATAACTTATAACTGTAATGTGTAACTGACAGTACTTACTCTTCCTGACTAGCTGATGCTGTATCCTGCTGCACTGATCTGTAGCTGACATTACACTTATTATTAGCTGTATAACTGTAATATAACTTATAACTGTAATGTGTAACTGACAGTACTTACTCTTCCTGACTAGCTGATGCTGTATCCTGCTGCAGTGATCTGTAGCTGACATTACACTTATTATTAGCTGTATAACTGTAATATAACTTATAACTGTAATGTGTAACTGACAGTACTTACTCTTCCTGACTAGCTGATGCTGTATCCTGCTGCACTGATCTGTAGCTGACATTACACTTATTATTAGCTGTATAACTGTAATATAACTTATAACTGTAATGTGTAACTGACAGTACTTACTCTTCCTGACTAGCTGATGCTGTATCCTGCTGCACTGATCTGTAGCTGACATTACACTTATTATTAACTGTATAACTGTAATATAACTTATAACTGTAATGTGTAACTGACAGTACTTACTCTTCCTGACTAGCTGATGCTGTATCCTCTGCACTGATCTGTAGCTGACATTACACTTATTATTAGCTGTATAACTGTAATATAACTTATAACTGTAATGTGTAACTGACAGTACTTACTCTTCCTGACTAGCTGATGCTGTATCCTCTGCAGTGATCTGTAGCTGACATTACACTTATTATTAACTGTATAACTGTAATATAACTTATAACTGTAATGTGTAACTGACAGTACTTACTCTTCCTGACTAGCTGATGCTGTATCCTGCTGCACTGATCTGTAGCTGACATTACACTTATTATTAGCTGTATAACTGTAATATAACTTATAACTGTAATGTGTAACTGACAGTACTTACTCTTCCTGACTAGCTGATGCTGTATCCTCTGCACTGATCTGTAGCTGACATTACACTTATTATTAACTGTATAACTGTAATATAACTTATAACTGTAATGTGTAACTGACAGTACTTACTCTTCCTGACTAGCTGATGCTGTATCCTGCTGCACTGATCTGTAGCTGACATTACACTTATTATTAGCTGTATAACTGTAATATAACTTATAACTGTAATGTGTAACTGACAGTACTTACTCTTCCTGACTAGCTGATGCTGTATCCTGCTGCAGTGATCTGTAGCTGACATTACACTTATTATTAGCTGTATAACTGTAATATAACTTATAACTGTAATGTGTAACTGACAGTACTTACTCTTCCTGACTAGCTGATGCTGTATCCTGCTGCACTGATCTGTAGCTGACATTACACTTATTATTAGCTGTATAACTGTAATATAACTTATAACTGTAATGTGTAACTGACAGTACTTACTCTTCCTGACTAGCTGATGCTGTATCCTGCTGCAGTGATCTGTAGCTGACATTACACTTATTATTAGCTGTATAACTGTAATATAACTTATAACTGTAATGTGTAACTGACAGTACTTACTCTTCCTGACTAGCTGATGCTGTATCCTGCTGCAGTGATCTGTAGCTGACATTACACTTATTATTAGCTGTATAACTGTAATATAACTTATAACTGTAATGTGTAACTGACAGTACTTACTCTTCCTGACTAGCTGATGCTGTATCCTGCTGCACTGATCTGTAGCTGACATTACACTTATTATTAGCTGTATAACTGTAATATAACTTATAACTGTAATGTGTAACTGACAGTACTTACTCTTCCTGACTAGCTGATGCTGTATCCTCTGCAGTGATCTGTAGCTGACATTACACTTATTATTAGCTGTATAACTGTAATATAACTTATAACTGTAATGTGTAACTGACAGTACTTACTCTTCCTGACTAGCTGATGCTGTATCCTCTGCACTGATCTGTAGCTGACATTACACTTATTATTAACTGTATAACTGTAATATAACTTATAACTGTAATGTGTAACTGACAGTACTTACTCTTCCTGACTAGCTGATGCTGTATCCTGCTGCAGTGATCTGTAGCTGACATTATACTTATTATTAACTGTATAACTGTAATATAACTTATAACTGTAATGTGTAACTGACAGTACTTACTCTTCCTGACTAGCTGATGCTGTATCCTCTGCAGTGATCTGTAGCTGACATTACACTTATTATTAGCTGTATAACTGTAATATAACTTATAATGTGTAACTGACAGTACTTACTCTTCCTGACTAGCTGATGCTGTATCCTGCTGCACTGATCTGTAGCTGACATTACACTTATTATTAGCTGTATAACTGTAATATAACTTATAACTGTAATGTGTAACTGACAGTACTTACTCTTCCTGACTAGCTGATGCTGTATCCTGCTGCAGTGATCTGTAGCTGACATTACACTTATTATTAGCTGTATAACTGTAATATAACTTATAACTGTAATGTGTAACTGACAGTACTTACTCTTCCTGACTAGCTGATGCTGTATCCTCTGCACTGATCTGTAGCTGACATTACACTTATTATTAGCTGTATAACTGTAATATAACTTATAACTGTAATGTGTAACTGACAGTACTTACTCTTCCTGACTAGCTGATGCTGTATCCTGCTGCACTGATCTGTAGCTGACATTACACTTATTATTAACTGTATAACTGTAATATAACTTATAACTGTAATGTGTAACTGACAGTACTTACTCTTCCTGACTAGCTGATGCTGTATCCTGCTGCACTGATCTGTAGCTGACATTACACTTATTATTAACTGTATAACTGTAATATAACTTATAACTGTAATGTGTAACTGACAGTACTTACTCTTCCTGACTAGCTGATGCTGTATCCTCTGCACTGATCTGTAGCTGACATTACACTTATTATTAGCTGTATAACTGTAATATAACTTATAACTGTAATGTGTAACTGACAGTACTTACTCTTCCTGACTAGCTGATGCTGTATCCTGCTGCACTGATCTGTAGCTGACATTACACTTATTATTAACTGTATAACTGTAATATAACTTATAATGTGTAACTGACAGTACTTACTCTTCCTGACTAGCTGATGCTGTATCCTGCTGCAGTGATCTGTAGCTGACATTACACTTATTATTAGCTGTATAACTGTAATATAACTTATAACTGTAATGTGTAACTGACAGTACTTACTCTTCCTGACTAGCTGATGCTGTATCCTGCTGCACTGATCTGTAGCTGACATTACACTTATTATTAGCTGTATAACTGTAATATAACTTATAACTGTAATGTGTAACTGACAGTACTTACTCTTCCTGACTAGCTGATGCTGTATCCTGCTGCACTGATCTGTAGCTGACATTACACTTATTATTAACTGTATAACTGTAATATAACTTATAACTGTAATGTGTAACTGACAGTACTTACTCTTCCTGACTAGCTGATGCTGTATCCTGCTGCACTGATCTGTAGCTGACATTACACTTAGTATTAACTGTATAACTGTAATATAACTTATTACTGTAATGTGTAACTGACAGTACTTACTCTTCCTGACTAGCTGATGCTGTATCCTGCTGCACTGATCTGTAGCTGACATTACACTTATTATTAGCTGTATAACTGTAATATAACTTATAACTGTAATGTGTAACTGACAGTACTTACTCTTCCTGACTAGCTGATGCTGTATCCTGCTGCAGTGATCTGTAGCTGACATTACACTTATTATTAGCTGTATAACTGTAATATAACTTATAACTGTAATGTGTAACTGACAGTACTTACTCTTCCTGACTAGCTGATGCTGTATCCTGCTGCACTGATCTGTAGCTGACATTACACTTATTATTAGCTGTATAACTGTAATATAACTTATAACTGTAATGTGTAACTGACAGTACTTACTCTTCCTGACTGGCTGATGCTGTATCCTGCTGCACTGATCTGTAGCTGACATTACACTTATTATTAGCTGTATAACTGTAATATAACTTATAACTGTAATGTGTAACTGACAGTACTTACTCTTCCTGACTAGCTGATGCTGTATCCTGCTGCACTGATCTGTAGCTGACATTACACTTATTATTAGCTGTATAACTGTAATATAACTTATAACTGTAATGTGTAACTGACAGTACTTACTCTTCCTGACTAGCTGATGCTGTATCCTGCTGCACTGATCTGTAGCTGACATTACACTTATTATTAGCTGTATAACTGTAATATAACTTATAACTGTAATGTGTAACTGACAGTACTTACTCTTCCTGACTAGCTGATGCTGTATCCTCTGCACTGATCTGTAGCTGACATTACACTTATTATTAGCTGTATAACTGTAATATAACTTATAGCTGTAATGTGTAACTGACAGTACTTACTCTTCCTGACTAGCTGATGCTGTATCCTCTGCACTGATCTGTAGCTGACATTACACTTATTATTAGCTGTATAACTGTAATATAACTTATAACTGTAATGTGTAACTGACAGTACTTACTCTTCCTGACTAGCTGATGCTGGA
>NW_026511886.1:0-27225 GCF_027579735.1 Bombina bombina | reverse complement strand
TTAATTATAGTGAGGTATTAATATTTCTGATTAAAACATGTTTATTGATTATGTTAAAAGGGACTAACTGTTCTAGAATTTAGAACGTCACCGCAAACTATCCATATAATTAATTAAAAGTTTAATTTTGTAATTATTACATTAAAAAGAAACATTAACCCCTTAAGCTTCGGGCATTTCAGACTAAAACTTCCCTAAAAGCCCCCAGCATTTTTAGCATTTTTGCTATCACTCCCATTTACCTATCAAAACAATATATATTTTTTTTTAGTAGACAACCCAAAGTGTTGATCAAGGCCCATTTTGGTATATTTCATGCCACTATTTCACTGCCAAATGCGATCAAATAAAAACAATTGTTAACTTTTTACAAACTTTAGGCGTCTAACTGAAATTATTTACCTACTGCTTGTGCAATCATGGCACAAATGGTTGTAAAAGCTAACCTGGGATCACCTTTGTTCAGAAATAGCAGACATTTATGGCTTTGCCATTGCTTTTTGGTAATTAGAAGGCCGCTAATTGCAGCTGCACACCAAACATTTATTATTCCCAGCAGTGAAGAGGTTAATCAGGTAGCTTGTAAGGTTAATTTTAGCTTTAGTGTAGAGATTACCCTTCCACCTGACACTTCCCATCCCCTGATCCCTCTCAAACAGCTCTCTTCTCTCCCCCCCCCCCCACTCCCCACTGGTCACCCCCATCTTAGGTATTGGAAGACAGTCTGCCTGCATGGGGTTTTAGACCTTATTTAATTTAATTGTTTTATTAGTATTATTTTCTTCAGTGCATTAATACCCCCTTACCTTCCCACCTCCATGATCCCTCCCAAAAAGCTTTCTACTCCTCTACCCTCTAACTAGTTTCCGCCATCTTAGGTACTGGCAGCTGTGTGCCAGTACCATTTTCTATAAATTTTCTTTTTTATTTAATATATAATTTCTGTAGTGTAGCTGCCCCCCCTCATTTACCCCCACCTCCCCTCCAAGATTGTTTACCCTAACCTCTATTCCCATTCTCCACTCTAGGACCCCCCAACCCTCTATTCCCCCTTCTTCCTCCTCCCTCCTCCATCCTCCATGCTCTCAGCATTTATTTTTTCCAATGTGTAGCGGTCCCACCCATTTCTGCCTCTCCCTCCCCCTCCAGTGATGGACCACCCACCCGCCTCCCTAACCTTCCCACACCACCAACGATCGGCACCACTGCTACCCGATGCAGATAGAGGGACCCAGAGTGGGCATGCAGAAATAGCGAGATCTCGCTACTGTTAGCGAGATAGCGGCAGAGAGAGGCCCAGGACAGCAGCGTCGTACAGGGAGCTTAATGACCAGTGCTGGGTCGTTAATGAGTTATGCTACTAATGTACCTCACCCTAAATATTTAACTGCAGTACAATAAAACTTTGCAATACACTTTATTTTGTCCACTTTACTTGTTAGTTAAAGTGATTGTCTAGTGGTGCCATATTCAAAGCAGCATTTGTTAAATCTTTTGAAATAAACATTAGTTTCATTCATCATTTTATTTTATTTTTAATGATGTTTTTGTTGCCATCCAGTTGAAATCCTGGCCATTAGGCGACCAGAACTTTAGCAAAACTGCCTCCTCTATCTACAGCGCATGCTCAAGTTACTTAACAGAGTTGAAAAGTAAAAGCGCGCTCCTGTGTAAAGCATGCATGTTGAACGCTCAAGCGAATCCCATGTGACGTCATTCACATTTATTAAATTAAAATGCTCATTCGGTCAATGGGATTACGATCGCAGCAAAACGTGATTCATTGTTTACATTGTGACAAAGAGATATTTGCGCATGCGCAAATCTTACTACCTTAAGGAACGAGCCTGGATGCTTACATAGAGAGCGGGTGGGACTGCTCCCTACATCAGACTGAGCATAGAGCAACTTGACAATCACGTTGAAAACTATGGAGTTCACCCACTGCCCCATACAGAATGAAGTGCACTCTGCATGTTTTAGAATTCTACTCTGATTGCCTATTAAATAGAGAAGCTCATTTATAAATTAACATAGAAAGTAAAGCTCAATTAAATTTAGTTTAAAAAAACAACAACAAATTACTGTCAATGAAATAATATATATATATAGGTGTGGGAAAATATATACATATTTTGTTTCTGTTGTGGTGGTGGTGAGGTGAATTCACCAATAAACCATATGAGTAGTTTTGAATAAAATGATGGCAAGGATTGAAAACATTTATTGCTGATAGATGGATAGAGAACATCTCATTTTCAAGACATAAGGAATATATCCTTGAAATGATGTACTTAAGATAATACAGCCTTTCAAAATCTTAGAACTTGCAGCTCTATATCTAGATCATAGTTTCTGAGGATAATCTGCCAACACCTGAACACATGCCACTGACTGAAGAACAAAGGACATAATTATCATCTCTTCTATTCAAGCAAAAGAAAATATTCTAAAACTTCCTGCAGTAAGAGATCATTAGCTGCTCATTGTGAGGCAACAAGTGAATAAATTATGGATCTTCTGTTTTGGTGTGCGGTTATCACAAACAATATTAACTGTTTGCTACCAAAGCATTTAGATGAGCAATAATTTATCACTATGAAAACGTCACATTATGGAATATTTTAGAATATGTTGGCTATTAAAGTGACAGTAGGTGATAAACCACTGGTGAGTAAAAGGCAGTGATATCCTATTTTACTGGCACTAGGTATGAGCTAGCTGTAAATTAGTTTGTGCACCACTCTATGCAAACAAACCAGGCAATATGCGGTATAATAACGTTAAAGAAGTTGAGCTCCTATCTCACTAGGAAGTAGGTTTGCTACCTTGGCCATGTTTTCCTGGACACTTAGGAGTTACACATGCTGCATGGTTTGCAGGGAGGAACATGTATTGTGCCTCTGGACATCACATGAATAGTGCTAATTAACAGCACTATACAGGTTCCTCCCTGCAGCATGTGTAACTCATAAGTGTCCAGGAACACATGGCATAGGTGACAACCCTATTAACATGATCTCATACAGACAATACGCTGGTGAGTGTATGACAATATTCCCTCGGGTTAAGATAACATGTTTCTAAGTGGTAAACGCGTCTTCTTAGGATCAGGTTTGCCAAACTCTATAAACCTGACACAGTAAAGCATTAAACTATATGTCAGAATGTAAATAATAGCTCAACTACAATATATTTTGTACAAGTGTTCATCTTTCTTTATTGGTGTATCTAAAATGTGATTTACTCCATAGACATGAACAACGTACATGGCTAATGTCTGGTGTAATGCACTTTAGATCAACAAGAGCTGAATAGATCACATAAATAATAGTGGGGAATTCATTATATAGTTAAAGGGTTACTAAACACAATTTGTATATGCAATGGTTTAAAAGCATTTGAGAAATGTATATACCAAGCTTACCACTAGGGGGCTTAACGTGCTCCTAAGAGCGATTTTTGGACCACCATTTATTAACAATTTAAATCAGTCAATCAACTGCAGTACTGCTACATGAAAGTGCACCTGGAGGGCTTGTGCTCTATGGAGTGGGTGGGAAAGCAGCTTATTGGTTGTACTGTGTGTCAGAGCAATTGTTAAATAAAGGCTTGCTATGGGATATGACAGCAAAGAGCAGCACCAAGTACTTGGTGGGTTACAAACATAGCCCTTAGAAATGAGTTTAGCACACACCCCTGGTAGCAGTCTGTATACTCTTCTGCAATGCTTTTAAAGTATTGTATATAAAAGTGTGTTTAAAGGGACAGGAAACCCCAACATTTTCTTTCATGATTTGGATAGAACATACAAATTCAAACAACTTTCCAATTTACTTCTATTATAAAATTTGCTTCATCTTCTTTTTATCCTTTGCTGAAGGAACAGCATTGTACTACTGGCAGCTAGCGGAACATATCTAGTTAGCCAATCACAAGAGATATATGAGAATAATTTTGCAATGAAAACTGCAGCTTTATTTTGTCTAATATGTATATTATTTTATATTTATTATTTTCACTGATCTCCATGTCCCACAAAACAAAATAACCCCTGCTAACCAGACACATACATATTCAGTTATAGCACAAACTCTCACCTAGATTACGAGTTTTGCGTTAACAGGGGTGCGGTGCTAACAAGCAGTTTTCCCTCACCGCTCACTTGCAGACAGCGCTGGTATTGTGGGTTTTTACAAACCCGGCATTAACCGCAAAAAAGTGAGTGAAGAGCAAAATTTAGCTCCACATCTTACCTCAATACCAGCGCTGCTTACGGTAGCGGTGAGCAGGTAATACGTGCTTGTGCACGATTTCCCCATAGGAATCAATGGGGGAGAGCAACACCTGTGAAAAAGCAGCGTTCAGCTTCTAACGCAGCCCCGTTGATTCCTATGGGGAAATAAAAGTTATGTCTACACCTAACACCCTAACAGTCTAAACACCCCTAATCTTACACTTATTAACCCCTATTCTGATGCCCCGACATCGCCGACATCTACATTATATTATTAACCCCTAATCTGCTGCTCCGGACACTGCCACCACCTACATTATACTTATGAACCCCTAATCTGATGCCCCCAACATCGCCGAACCCTACATTATATTTATTAACCCCTAATCTGCCGCCCCCAATGTCGCCGCAACCTAACTACATTTATTAACCCCTAATCTGCTGCCCCCAACGTCACCGCCACTATATTAAATGTATTAACCCCTAAACCTAAGTCTAACCCTAACCCTAAACCCCCCTAGCAGAAATATAATTTTAATAAATCTAAATAAAATTACTATCATTAACTAAATTATTCCTATTTAAAACTAAATACTTACCTATAAAATAAACCCTAAGCTAGCTACAATATAACTAATAGTTACATTGTATCTATATTATGGTTTATTTTTATCTGACTGAAGAATGAAGGTTCCTTTAAATGACGTCATCCAAGATGGCATCCCTTCAATTCCGATTGGCTGATTGAATTCTATCAGCCAATCGGAATTAAGGTAGAAAAAATCCTATTGGCTGATGCAATCAGCCAATAGGATTGAGCTTGCATTCTATTGGCTGATCCAATCAGCCAATAGAATGCCAGCTCAATCCTATTGGCTGATTAGATCCGCTCCATGCCGGATGGATGAAAATAGAAGATGCCGCCTGGATGAAGACTTCTGCCCGTCTGGAGGACCTCTTCTGCCCGTCTGGAGGACCACTTCTGCCGGCTTCGGGGAGGACTTCGGCCCGGTTGGGTGAAGACTTCTCAAGGTAGGATGATCTTCAAGGGGTTAGTGTTAGGTTTTTTTAAGGGGGGATTGGGTGGGTTTTAGAGTAGGGTTGGTTGTGTGGTTGGTGGGTTTTAATGTCGGGGGGTGTTTGTATTTTCTTTTACAGGTAAAAGAGCTGATTACTTTGGGGCAATGCCCCGCAAAAGGCCCTCTTAAGGGCTATTTGTAATTTAGTGTAGGGTAGGATTTTTTATTTTGGGGGGCTTTTTATTTTGTTAGTTTTAGAGTAGGTGTAATTAGTTTAAAATTCTTGTAATTATTTTATTATTTTCTGTAATTAAGTGGTTTTTTTTTTCCGTACTTTAGATAATTTATTTAAATTGTAATTAATTGTATTTAGTTTAGGTAATTAATTTAATTATAGTGTAGTGCTAGGTGCAATTGTAACATAGGTTAGGTTTTATTTTACAGGTAAATTTGTCTTTATTTTAACTAGGTAGTTATTAAATAGTTAATAACTATTTAATAACTATTGTACCTAGTTAAAATAAATACAAAGTTGCCTGTAAAATAAAAATAAACCCTAAGATAGATACAATGTAACTATTAGTTATATTGTAGCTATCTTAGGGTTTATTTTACAGGTAAGTATTTAGTTTTAAATAGGAATAATTTAGTTAATGATAGTAATTTTATTTAGATTTATTAAAATTATATTTCTGTTAGGGGGGGTTAGGTTTAGGGTTAGACTTAGGTTTAGGAGTTAATAAATTTAATATAGTGGCGGTGACATTGGGGGCGGCAGATTAGGGGTTAATAAATGTAGGTAGGTGTCAGCGATGTTAGGGCAGGCAGATTATGGGTTAATAATATTTAACTAGTGTTTGCGATGCGGGAGTGCGGCGGTTTAGGGGTTAATATGTTTATTATAGTGGCGGTAATGTCCGGTTCGGCAGATTAGTGGTTAAAATATTTATTTTATTGTTTGCGATGTGGGAGGGGGGGGGGGTCGGTTTAGGGGTTAATAGATAGTTTATGGGTGTTAGTGTACTTTTTAGCACTTTAGTTAAGAGTTTTATGCTACGGCATTGTAGTGTAAAACTCTTAACTACTGACTTTTAAATGCGGTATCAGTCTTGATAGGAGACGGTCTACCGCTCACTATCTGACAAACTCGTAATACCGGCGTTATGCAAGTCCCATTGAAAATATAGGATACGAAATTTACGTAAGTGGATTTGCGGTATTTCCGAGTCTGGCCAAAAAAGTGAGTGGTGAGCCTGTACCTTCAAGACTCGTAATACCAGTGGGCGTTAAAAAGCAGCGTTGGGACCTCTCAACGCTGCTTTTTAACCCTAACGCACAACTCGTAATCTAGCCGTCTGTTTGCACATGTACAGACTAGGGTAGCCTGCCGGGACTCTGCCCTCTTGTATTCCATGTTTAGCACTGATTCCACTTAGTTACTATTGCAAATAATGATTTTCCTATCATGTTTTTTGATGCAAAACTGATAATCCACCTTTAAAAAGCATGCAACACCACAGAAGATTAGGAGTGAGGGAAAAGTCAACAAAAGCATACATAAATTGCCTAAAAGTATTAACCCAAGCCTCTCTGGGAGAAAGTCAAACAAGCACAATTATTAGATGTGTTTTACAGCAAAATGCTTCAAAACAAATAATGAATGTATATTACAATAATGTTTCACTTGCAATAATGAAACATTTTATGCATTCCAGAAACGTCAAGTTTATTGGTCCTTTAAAATGGCATGCTCTGTCTGAATCATGTAAGTTTAATTTTGATTTTTCTTTCCCTTTAATGTCAAACATGGCAAACATTAAAGCTGTTTTTTGGCCCTAGGCAGACTATAAACTCCATCCTGATTTATTGATGTGATTTTTTTTCTAGCCAATAAGGAGCTGTACAGACATATTAAAGTGAATGTAAATTTTGATGCTAAAGTGCCCGGTTTTTAAAAATTTGATTAAAACAGGGGCACTTTAATTCATCAGAATTTACATTTACTTTAAGGGCAGCATTGGCAATAATGTGGCCATTACCCTTTCTCCTCTATGTTTAAAAGCTGAGAGGGAAAAGCATTTTGCTACAGAAATGCAGGTAACACATAACTATACTGCTGTAACTATTTGGATGTGATTTCCACCCTCCCTTGCAGCTGAAGCTTTAACTGCAATGCCCTTGCACTATAAAGTTTAATATGCTTAGCTGACTAATAGGAACCTCACTGACAAACTATTTAACAAAGTGAAAGTAACGATTTGTTGAGTGAATATTTGATTTGGAACATCACAATAATTTGTTTTGATACAGCACTGAATAAAACAAAAAAAACATTTGCTTAACAATAATAAAAAAAGTCCATAGTTGAACAAGTCTACAAAGAATAGCACATATTTTGCAAGTTTTTTCTTTAATTATTTTCCTTCTTTTTTTGTATACATATCAGCAATTAAAGATACAATCCATTACATGCTTTAATTCATTCGACCCCAGATAACTGTATGTTTAACCCACGTAAAGGAGCAAATCACACAGATAAAGTTCTACTTATGGCTACGTGTTACTGCTGATCCAATTGGCTTACTGGCCGCGTCCTGCTTGAAAGCTGCAAGGTTTGTAGCTACTGAGTGGGGCTTTACCTATGTGTTTTACCCAGATATTGCAGGTTTGTCACGGGTTTAGAGGTCTGCTCGCTGTCCCTACACAGTTCCTCTATCAGGGCAAATGTCCTGCTTTCCAGGTTCCCCTGAACCTACCTATGACACACAAGTTGCCCTGCTCCTCCGGTTACAAACACAAATGGGCCACATCCTAAGTGCACTTCACCTCCCTCTCTCAGAAAGCCTCTTGTAAATGTTGGGACTGGTTTAGATTAACCACATAATAAGCTCAACAAAGTCATTCAAAAAGTACCTGCCCTAATGAATATCATACTAACAAGCATAACAGTTTTGCATTATTTATGGCCTTTTAAGCACTGTACTCCAACAAAGATCCACATACAAAATAAAAGTTTAACATTAATAAATGAGATTTTGTTTAATAAACAAAACAAAAAACATTTACATTGTTTTGCAGTGCAGACACAAATCCCTTGAAAAACCTCTATATTATGTTTATCTTATCTCCTCTGCTGAGGCCAGTAAGGTGCAGATATCATTTATAAGAAAAGAGGGCAAAATAAATAAAGTAATTTACATTTGTTTTAAAAAAACTTTATTAAATTAAACGTTTTTATGGGGAATTAAAAGTCCATTGAAGTTTTTATTTTATTTTTATTTTTTAATCTAATTTTTTTTTTTATGTATTACAGTTTTTTATATATATAATAAATGATCCTGAACTGGGAAACAAAAATACATTAGGTGGAGATCTGCTTATTTAAAAATAGCATTTATCAATAAATAAACAAAACATACAAAATAAACAATGGATTAAGTTGTTGAAGGACAGTGAATGTACCAATTTTTCATAAGCTGGGACAAAACTCTGACCTCAGCGACCCTGAAAATGAGGGCAGGTAGTGCAGATCTTCCAGGTCAGTCGGCACAAACAAGGCTGAATACAACAGAATTACACGCCAGAGCGCACTTACTCTTCACCTCATCCTGATTTTTGTCACAAAGTTTCTTGCTTAATTGTGTGTCACATAACAAACGGAATGTCCTCATCAGCACAGGATGAACTTCTGACACTGAAACAAATTTCATTTCTCACACATTCTTGCATAAGGTCTCCTAGATTGCAAGCTCAGAAGGCAAATCCATTTTTTTCTAATCAAATAGACTGAATTGGTTCAGAATTAAACGAATATTAAAAGTGTATTATTATTTGCTTATTTTGCATCTAAAAGGGGTTGTTTGAAAAGCATTACTAAAAAAAATATTTTTAGAACCTGAATAAAAGAAGTTTTAGATCCCCGGCCACCTATACTGCTGTGGGAGTTGTCCATGAATGCCAATGAGGAAATGATATTCATGCATACAGTCTTGTCAATTCCCAATATCAGATAGTGTGACACTATATTTTTGGTCTGTTCTCTAGATCACACTATATATAAGAAAATCATGCTATGATATAATAATTATTTTTTTTACAAATCTCTTTCTTTATGATCACCCAGATTGTATAAATTTGCATATTTGATAACTAACATTCTGTCTTGTAACAACAACAAAAAATTAAACAATTGAAATAACCTTAAACAATGCATTCAGCTTCTATAGGCACAATTATAGTATTCTGATATAATTTTAAAATCCAAAATAGATTATATAAAAAGTATAAGTAAGTCATTGTTAATTTCTTATATTTACAGAAAGAGAATTGCTTTACCAGAAAACAGCTCAGTACCTTGTTCTATGGTGAGTTACCACCTGGGAGTAGACTCTTTTAGCCCAATTGTACTTTTCTCAAATGAGAAATTTACAGAAATATATTAGTCTGATCCCACCTAACAAGGTCAGTCCAGCCCCTAAATACCAGGCGATCCTCCTCTGAACAAAGAACATGACAACCCCAGATGATTGTTTTGGCCTTCTTAGGACCTCATCAGTGAGGTGCAGCCATATATCTCTAAGCATATTGGGCAAGGAGTCCACGTCTGGGTTCCTCAATCACCCTTAGGGAGACTTGCTTCATTGTTAATTTCTAAATACACCTCAGAGAGATTTCATATGAACCTTAGATTTCTCTTGTCTCAAAAAATATTGAGCAGGTTAGAAAAAATATGCTCTATAAATGAAAAGGAGGAACTAATCTGTATATTATAGTAGACATTAACAGATATGCAAATTGCTGGACAAGCTTGTTTACTCAACCATACATTTTCTACTGTTTTTAAGCATCAATTTCAAAAGCTTCAACTAGAATATTATGTTTCATGCAAAAATATAGTTATTTTTTTCTTGCTTACTGTCTTTAATCACCCATAATATAATTAGCCTACTTTAAATGTTTTATGCACCACATTTTCATCTATGGCTATAAATAAATAATTATGTATAAATAAATTATTATTAATGGGAAAATAATAATTTATTTCCTAAAAAAAATGTCCAGTGGCACAGGGCAAGTTTTAGGTAGGGTTGAAGGGTATCCTCTGCCTTCTGTTTCCTCCACAACAGGGATCGTCTGAGTTGGGGCCACCTTGTTTCTCACCCACCAAAATTCTCTGAAGCACCTATTCATAGTTCTGCTTTTTCCCATGGGCCACAAAAACTAGCACACAAGACCCATGGAGTACTGTTTTGTAAATGGAAGTCTATAGTAAGTGTGACTCATAAATTACCCTCTAACTGTCCTGGATCTTGCAAGATTATTATGGGTAGCTAGCTGTCCTTCATCAAGGCAAATGTCCTGTTTCCGTGGACATGTAATGAGTCTGCCCAACCCCGGCAACTGGATATCCTTACCTTGCCCACAGTATATCCATAGCCCTTCTCCTCCATTTACTACTCTCCCCACCAAATACCACTGTGCCACTGCCCACAAGTCCCTCTCGCTTCCCTGCCCTGGAAGCCTCTAAGAACCCCTGAGCCCAATCACACCTTGACAAACCTCCAGATCATTTCCAAAATATGCAAGATAAAGTGGTTGTGGGCAACGGTCCACTTGTATTTTTTTAGTAGGACTGCATGTGGGGTGGATTTCTGTATGGAGGGACAGAGTTACAATCAGGATGTGGGCATGTCCATATGGGGCATGGGTGTGTTTGGGCAAGGCTTGTTCAGTCCCTTAGAACTGGGACACCAAAGGATTGCAGACAGGAAGTGGGCCATATCTCCCAAACTGTGACAATTATACAGGATTGGGATGGTTGGAAGCTATACCTTGATTAGCTAATAATGAACTTATTGCTACCCAGACAGTATTTTTAATAGGACATGCCTTTTACATCACTGACATGCCTTGTAGTAGTCCCTGAGCAGCAAAAGGAGATCAGTAATTTGTTATCACAAGAGCAGTTTCACACTAGAAAATGCATGTTTGTGTATTTGTACCAGATGTCATTTTCTGTGTTATTTTTCATAAAAAATATGATTATATAAAATTTTATTTTGAGGCATTATCTTCAATTGTGAATACATTTAATGTGACCCCTGGCCAATCCAAACCATTAGTGACTGTCACTTCACATATGAAATTTGAGCTCCACTGGCCTAAATGAAGTATGAAATGTCACAACTAAAATCCAATCAGGTCTCATTTTGTCAACTACTATTTTCCTGTAGCAAATGACTTTTGTTATATTTCATCTAAACACCATGAATAAGATGTTCAGATAACTCATGCACAACTGTAATAAATAGCATTTCCATGTACCCTGCCTACTTATCCTTTCTCCTATTCTCTCATAGTGAGCATGGTGAGACCCTTGGCCGGAAATCGAAGACGTGAAGTGACTGAATAGCGCTTTAGTATGCAAGTGGCATCCTCCACCTCATCTGTTGTCATAGCAACCTTTCAGCAACGCACAATTCACGGAACAAAGCTATTGGAGAGATACTTCCTTCTATCACTGCCTTTCAGGACTTCTTGCATGCACAGCGTTCAATCAACCAAGAAACCATGATGATCTAACACAGGGTGTCCAACATGTTCACACCAAGGGCCATTAAAGAATTGTTGCTTAGACTGTAAGAAGGTTTTGAAATATTAGTTGTCAAAACAAAACAATATATACTGTTGTTATATATTAAGTTCAAATGAGAAAAAGTTTGCCTCACACAAATGCCAAATCCTTCTTCTTTTTAATGTTCTCTACTATAATACACTTTAAGAAAAATATTGCTATTTTAAAGTAAACATGAAAAGTTGAATCATTATGTATTGAAAGGCCATATGCAGGTCCTGTAAGTGATGGGGGTGAAGCAAACATTTGCTGTGCACAACTAACTTGAGATACAAATGTGATGCTAAATACCTGTGGACCAGGATATGCAATTGTTCGTTTTTTGTTTTTTAAATAAAAGCACAAACAAAAAAACCATCAATGTCCAACAGATTTGCGTAATAATTATTTAATACACATGAGCCAGTGAAGAATGTAATCTTTTTCATGTTTAAAAATATGTTATAGATAGAAAAAGAGCACAATTTAATTTACTGTCCCTTAAAGGGAAATAAATGTTAAAATTAAACTTTCATGGTTTAGAAAAAGCATGGAATTTTAAAAGACGTTTGTACCTCTATTACAAAATGTGCTTTGTTTTATTGTATCATTTGTTGAAAAACATACCTAGGTAGGCCTGAGAGCTAATTGATAACTGGTCCATCTTGTCATTTACTCACCAGATGTGTTCAGCTAGCTCACAGTAGGGCATTATTTTTATGGGAATGAGTTTAACTATATGTCTAAATCCCTTTCACAGGACTTAAACACAGGGGATAGAGTCCCAAATCAAGTTTAGCCTTCACATCTGACACAACTTTCCACAATATGCTGGGTACTGTATAGAAAATGAAGACAATGTTACCTAACTTCATCTAAAACATTGTTTTAAGGGACCAATCTAGGTTAAATAAGCACACAAATCAATTGCATTTCCTTCCCTCTTCCAGGTCATTGGTTAAAAAGCATTTATCTCTTCTAACCTGAATAGAATTCCCTTGTTCCAGGATATAAATACCTGTGTGATGAACCACTGTTATTTTTTGGACATTGAGTGAAGCTTCTTATATTTAAAAGTCTCAGAGACAAAGCATCTTAACTAAATTGCCACAGGGTCTCTCATTTTCTCTTGTTAGTTTAAAGGCTGTGAAAAAAAAGTCTTGAAATCTTCCTTGTAACAGTTTGGCTTCCCTACCCCAACCATTACCACCTGGAAGTTCTATAAATCAACCACCTTTTCTGTAAAGAAGAACTTCCAGAAATGACTTCTGAACCTGCAACCCTTCAACATGAGATCATGACCTCTTGTTATTTTGTTTCATTGCCAATATACTTAATGCTTTAGTTTTATAATAAACAATAAAACATTTAATTTAACTATAGTGTACAATATAACACAACTCATTATTATTAATAATAACTTATAATTTATTTTGTAATAAATAATTTCACAGCAATCATTATGTGAAGACTCTTTGCCCTACTGGGTACATTACAGCTGTACTTTGCAGGATTTGTAGCAAACTGCACTTTTTTGCTTCTGGTCTGATAAAAAGGACCAAACTGCTCTAGGAAAAACAGTAACAATGTTCAAGAAGTTATGAGACAGGAACTTCCAGTAGGAATCCTTCATTCACAAACATGGGCAGTAGACAACATACAGAGCACAGTAAGTCTATTTACCATAAGCAGATACCATGATTGTGAGTTTATGGTGGGTCAACAAAAAAATATTAAAGGGATAGTCTACACCAGAATGTTTATTGTTTAAAAAGATGGATAATCCCTTTATTACCCATTCCCCAGTTTTGCATAACCAACACAGTTACATTAATATACTTTCTACCACTATGATTACCTGTATCAGTGGGTGATACACTCAGCGCCTACCCCAAAGTGACCCTAGCTTTGGGTATTGACTCCTAGTAGTCAATAAATAGAATAGAAATTGAATAAAAGATCCAAAGCGCCTAATAGGCTGGGTCTAGAGCTAATAAGATACTGATAAACAAATATATATATATAAAAAATAACAATTTAATAATACAAGCATGGATCCATGTTACAATCAAAGAACATATTAAAATAAATAAACTAAAAACAATTGGTAAAAACCTAGGTTTCTGGTAGCGCCTCAGCGGACCGATCCCCCTTCTATGGGATCGTTGATCCTCTGTCACCATGCTACAGGTGAGGGTCGCCTCGTTAGGGGCTATAACAAAAAATCTCTGTGTGTTCTTTGGTAAAGCAGTAACGATCAACCCAGAGACTAATTGGAAAATGTGATGTGTAGTGGTGATGCACAAAAGATATGAGAAGAAAAAAATGCTAAACCTTGCTAAAGGTGGTGAAACAGATGCTAAACCTAGTTTGCATTAAAAAATATATAAGAAGGAATTTTCGTGTGTGTCCCACACACACAATTAGTGTGACCTAATATAATCTAAGTTGAAATAGTGACACGTGTAAGTAGTGTGACAATCAGTGAATCACGTGAAATTTTTTTACAATCAATGCAAATCAATCAAACAGATGAATAAGGACAAAAGCAAAAAAGCAAAAAACAAAAACAAATACAGTCCTTTAGAAAGTAATGTTCAATCCAACAAATCCTAACGTGAAAAAAAGAGAGGTGAAGAAACAGTGGCCACTGTAATAAAAAGTTTGTTGTGTTCCTGATAAATTCTGTTAGATCCTGTGAAATAGTGGCAGCCTGAAATAATACCAGGTAGTGGTGATGTAAAAATATATTTTCGTCAGGGGCCTGGCCGACCCAAAAAGTACCTAAAAATAGAAAACAAACACACAATAGTGCAGAGCGTAAAGTCCCAAAATAATAAGAAGGAGCAAGACTCACCAGTGGACGCGTTTCGGTCTGTACTAGACCTTTTTCAAGACTGGATTCTGTTGTCCTGGGTACTCTTTTATACCCTTTTGTCAAATATGAACCGGAAGTGATTGCGCAGTATTCTGTTTCCTGTTTAGTTACTCGTTAAAAATATGTTAGCTAAGCTTCTTATTTTCGAATGACCATTGCCATAAAGTATCGTTTTTCAATTCTAAGGCACTTAGTTCTATGCCTAAAATTTGTGTATCCAAATTTTCTCCTTACTTCGGAAGTTACTTCCGGTCTATCCTGTTCAATAACTTCCGGTCTGTATTTACAAAGATCGCATTCATTACAGATCTAATTATACGTCCTACACTTATACCAAATATTCAGAATCTTTGTGACATAATATGCACAAATATGTGTTTAATGATAAGAGGATCGACCTCTGTACGATTTCGTCCATAGGAAATGGGTGTGTGCGTGTACGCTAATCCTATTGGGTGATTTTCCCATATGATAATTAGGTAGTGGGAAAGGGTATGTCCCTATTGGTGTATTTCAGAGAGTGCGGTGTTGAAGCTTTGTTTGTTTCCTAGGTAACAAAGAAAGTATCGTAAAGCGGATCAGACATATAGTAAACATTAAGAGTTTTGTGCCCATAATGAGTCTGATGATTATATCTATCGGATTCCTCCAGATGGAATAATTAGTGTCTATGTCACGAATATAGGAAATAGATCTATAAGAGGATTTCTATGGCTACTCGCCACTGTTTAGTCAATATTTCTTTTAAAGGTAAAGTGCGTTCCGGGAGGGGGAGTTACAATATACAAATCTAACAAATCTGAGTGTCTGTATTTGTCCCATCAGATACTACTAATGTATTTGAATGAACTTGTCTTAAAAGGATGGCTTCACTAAATTCGAGTGTCTGTATTGGTTATTAGATACGATTATATCATGTTCTCTCCAGAGAAAAACTCAGTTATTTGTGGGGAATCCTTTATATTAGAGTTTTTAGGTATGTTTAATTCCTTGCAGGTTTAACCCCATATTTTCATATAGCTGTATGTGCACAAGTGAGGCTAAATATGCATCTATCAGAAGTGTCTATCACACGTTATTTATTTAGTGAATAAACTCGTTTTGAAGGCTTGCTATATCAAATTTGGATACTGTAATTTCACTATCCTTTCTTCTATATTTTCTGAGAATGACTAAGTAATAAACGAAATGCATATTATATTAAAATTATATTACAATTAGAATATTAAAAACTTTTTGGACCGGGGTTAGTTTTGATCCCTTACAGGATTACCCCTTGGTCTCATCTAGCTACATGTATACGTATGTAAATATGTACAAATTTGTACATATTTGCTAACCTTTTAAGGGGGGCTTTGTCTGGTGGGGACTAATGTTTCTGTTAGAGACGATGTATTTGTTAGATGAGATTTCTAGATCTTGTCACTTCTTAATGTAGCAGATATTTATTATCTTAGAATATGGGAAACAGCTTCCTAGATGTTAAGTGAATATGTTTAATATGTTCTTTGATTGTAACATGGATCCATGCTTGTATTATTAAATTGTTATTTTTTATATATATATATTTGTTTATCAGTATCTTATTAGCTCTAGACCCAGCCTATTAGGCGCTTTGGATCTTTTATTCAATTATGATTACCTGTATCTAAGCCTCTGCAGACTGCCCCTTATCTCTCTGTTTTTTACAATCTTGAATTTTAGACAATCAGTGCTGGTCCTTGTATAACCATTATCATTCTCCACGAGAGTGAGCACAATGTTATGTATATGGCACACATGAACTAGTACTGTCTAGCTGTTGTACAAGATTTAAAAAGCTAATAAAAAGCACTAAGAGGCGGCCTGCAGGGGCTTAGAAACAGACACACTTAGAAGTTAAAATGAAGTAGACTGTCCCTTTAATGTCCTGATGAAATGGAAGGTGTAGTCACAATTCTCTCTGTTATTCCTGTGGGCTTTTTATTTTTGTTATGTAAGTTTTAAACTGCGTAAAAATGTGCAAAAAAAAAATACTTTTCTGTTTTCTATTATGTGAGATGATCCAAAGTACATAATAATAATAATAATATGTGTACAAGTACCTCCTAATGTGCCCTAGACATCAGTTTTTGTTTCAAAGAGCTAGGACCATTCTCGGATATTGAGGTTTACAAAACATCTATATAACCGAAATTTGTTGGGGGCCATGACTCAAAGATGGCCGCCATGGTTAAACCAAGTAAAATAAAATTTAATAAATGGTGGTTTTGCAATACCAATCCATAGAGGTAACCATTACCATGGCTTACTGGAGATAATTTAGCCAACCATGGAGATGGGAAATAATGTAGCTAACCATGGCTTACTGGAGATAATTTAGCCAACAATGAATACTGGAGATAATTTAGCCAACCATGACTTTAAAGGACCAGTAAATACAGTAGATTTGCATAATCAAGAAATGCATGATAACAAGACAATGCAATATCACTTAGCATATATGTATATTCTGTGAATTCTTGCTCATGCTCAGTAGGAGCCGGTGACTTAAAAAGTGTAAATATAAAAAGACTCTGCACATTTTCTTAATGGAAGTAAATAAGAAAGTTGTTAAAACTGCTGCTCTATCTGAATAATGAAAGCTTAATTCATTGATACTTATAAAGAGGACTCTGCATGAAATAATACATTTATAAACTGGGTCAATATCTGTGTTTTACTCCAAAAATAGAACTCAATGACATTTACAAAAAAATTTGAAAACCAACCCATTGCTTTGGCTGTGGCTATAGAGACTGATGAAGAGACACTGTGACTCTCTGCATATGCTAACTGATGTGTAGAGACTGATGAAGAGACACTGTGACTCTCTGCATATGCTAACTGATGTGTAGAGACTGATGAAGAGACACTGTGACTCTCTGCATATGCTAACTGATGTGTAGGGAGGACTGATGAAGAGACACTGTGACTCTCTGCATATGCTAACTGATGTGTAGAGACTGATGAAGAGACACTGTGACTCTCTGCATATGCTAACTGATGTGTAGGGACTGATGAACAGACACTGTGACTCTCTGCATATGCTAACTGATGTGTAGAGACTGATGAAGAGACACTGTGACTCTATGCATATGCTAACTGATGTGTAGGGACTGATGAAGAGACACTGTGACTCTCTGCATATGCTAACTGATGTATAGGGACTGATGAAGAGACACCGTGACTCTCTGCATATGCTAACTGATGTATAGAGACTGATTAAGAGACACTGTGACTCTCTGCATATGCTAACTGATGTGTAGAGACTGATGAAGAGACACTGTCACTCTCTGCATATGCTAACTGATGTATAGAGACTGATGAAGAGACACTGTGACTCTCTGCATATGCTAACTGATGTATAGGGACTGATGAAGAGACACTGTGACTCTCTGCATATGCTAACTGATGTGTAGAGACTGATGAAGAGACACTGTGACTCTCTGCATATGCTAACTGATGTATAGGGACTGATGAAGAGACACTGTGACTCTCTGCATATGCTAACTGATGTATAGGGACTGATGAAGAGATACTGTGACTCTGCATATGCTAATTGATGTATAGAGACTGATGAAGAGACACTGTGACACTCTGCATATGCTAACTGATGTATAGAGACTGATGAAGAGACACTGTGACTCTCTGCATATGCTAACTGATGTGTAGGGACTGATGAAGAGACACTGTGACTCTCTGCATATGCTAACTGATGTGTAGGGACTGATGAAGAGACACTGTGACTCTCTGCATATGCTGATGTGTAGAGACTGATAAAGAGACACTGTGACACTCTGCATATGCTAACTGATGTAAAGAGACTGATGAAGAGACACTGTGACTCTCTGCATATGCTGATGTGTAGAGACTGATGAAGAGACACTGTGACACTCTGCATATGCTAACTGATGTGTAGGGACTGATGAAGAGACACTGTGACTCTCTGTATATGCTAACTGATGTGTAGGGACTGATGAAGAGACACTGTGACTCTGCATATGCTAACTGATGTGTAGGGACTGATGAAGAGATACTGTGACTCTCTGTATATGCTAACTGATGTGTAGAGACTGATGAAGAGACACTGTGACTCTCTGCATATGCTAACTGATGTGTAGGGACTATTGAAGAGACACTGTGACTCTCTGCATATGCTAACTGATGTATAGAGACTGATGAAGAGACACTGTGACTCTGTATATGCTAACTGATGTGTAGGGACTGATGAAGAGACACTGTGACTCTCTGCATATGCTAACTGATGTGTAGGGACTGATGAAGAGACACTGTGACTCTCTGCATATGCTAACTGATGAGTAGAGACTGATGAAGAGACACTGTGACTCTCTGCATATGCTAACTGATGTGTAGAGACTGATGAAGAGACACTGTGACTCTCTGCATATGCTAACTGATGTGTAGAGACTGATGAAGAGACACTGTGACTCTGCATATGCTAACTGATGTGTAGGGACTGATGAAGAGACACTGTGACTCTGCATATGCTAACTGATGTGTAGAGACTGATGAAGAGACATTGTGACTCTCTGCATATGCTAACTGATGTATAGAGACTGATGAAGAGACACTGTGACTCTCTGCATATGCTAACTGATGTATAGAGACTGATGAAGAGACACTGTGACTCTGCATATGCTAACTGATGTGTAGGGACTGATGAAGAGACACTGTGACTCTCTGCATATGCTAACTGATGTATAGAGACTGATGAAGAGACACTGTGACTCTGCATATGCTAACTGATGTGTAGGGACTGATGAAGAGACACTGTGACTCTCTGCATATGCTAACTGATGAGTAGAGACTGATGAAGAGACACTGTGACTCTCTGCATATGCTAACTGATGTGTAGAGACTGATGAAGAGACACTGTGACTCTCTGCATATGCTAACTGATGTATAGAGACTGATGAAGAGACACTGTGACTCTCTGCATATGCTAACTGATGTGTAGAGTCTGATGAAGAGACACTGTGACTCTCTGTATATGCTAACTGATGTATAGAGACTGATGAAGAGACACTGTGACTCTCTGCATATGCTAACTGATGTGTAGGGACTGATGAAGAGACACTGTGACTCTCTGCATATGCTAACTGATGTGTAGGGACTGATGAAGAGAAACTGTGACTCTCTGCATATGCTAACTGATGTATAGAGACTGATGAAGAGACACTGTGACTCTGTATATGCTAACTGATGTGTAGGGACTGATGAAGAGACACTGTGACTCTCTGCATATGCTAACTGATGTGTAGGGACTGATGAAGAGACACTGTGACTCTCTGCATATGCTAACTGATGTGTAGAGACTGATGAAGAGACACTGTGACTCTCTGCATATGCTAACTGATGTGTAGGGAGGACTGATGAAGAGACACTGTGACTCTCTGCATATGCTAACTGATGTGTAGAGACTGATGAAGAGACACTGTGACTCTCTGCATATGCTAACTGATGTGTAGAGACTGATGAAGAGACACTGTGACTCTCTGCATATGCTAACTGATGTGTAGGGACTGATGAAGAGACACTGTGACTCTCTGCATATGCTAACTGATGTGTAGAGACTGATGAAGAGACACTGTGACTCTCTGCATATGCTAACTGATGTGTAGGGACTGATGAAGAGACACTGTGACTCTCTGCATATGCTAACTGATGTGTAGAGACTGATGAAGAGACACTGTGACTCTATGCATATGCTAACTGATGTGTAGGGACTGATGAAGAGACACTGTGACTCTCTGCATATGCTAACTGATGTATAGGGACTGATGAAGAGACACCGTGACTCTCCGCATATGCTAACTGATGTATAGAGACTGATTAAGAGACACTGTGACTCTCTGCATATGCTAACTGATGTGTAGAGACTGATGAAGAGACACTGTCACTCTCTGCATATGCTAACTGATGTATAGAGACTGATGAAGAGACACTGTGACTCTGCATATGCTAACTGATGTGTAGAGACTGATGAAGAGACACTGTGACTCTCTGCATATGCTAACTGATGTATAGGGACTGATGAAGAGACACTGTGACTCTCTGCATATGCTAACTGATGTGTAGAGACTGATGAAGAGACACTGTGACTCTCTGCATATGCTAACTGATGTATAGGGACTGATGAAGAGACACTGTGACTCTCTGCATATGCTAACTGATGTATAGGGACTGATGAAGAGATACTGTGACTCTGCATATGCTAATTGATGTATAGAGACTGATGAAGAGACACTGTGACACTCTGCATATGCTAACTGATGTATAGAGACTGATGAAGAGACACTGTGACTCTCTGCATATGCTAACTGATGTGTAGGGACTGATGAAGAGACACTGTGACTCTCTGCATATGCTAACTGATGTGTAGGGACTGATGAAGAGACACTGTGACTCTCTGCATATGCTGATGTGTAGAGACTGATAAAGAGACACTGTGACACTCTGCATATGCTAACTGATGTATAGAGACTGATGAAGAGACACTGTGACTCTCTGCATATGCTGATGTGTAGAGACTGATGAAGAGACACTGTGACACTCTGCATATGCTAACTGATGTGTAGGGACTGATGAAGAGACACTGTGACTCTCTGTATATGCTAACTGATGTGTAGGGACTGATGAAGAGACACTGTGACTCTCTGCATATGCTAACTGATGTGTAGGGACTGATGAAGAGATACTGTGACTCTCTGTATATGCTAACTGATGTGTAGAGACTGATGAAGAGACACTGTGACTCTCTGCATATGCTAACTGATGTGTAGGGACTGATGAAGAGACACTGTGACTCTCTGCATATGCTAACTGATGAGTAGAGACTGATGAAGAGACACTGTGACTCTCTGCATATGCTAACTGATGTGTAGAGACTGATGAAGAGACACTGTGACTCTCTGCATATGCTAACTGATGTGTAGAGACTGATGAAGAGACACTGTGACTCTGCATATGCTAACTGATGTGTAGGGACTGATGAAGAGACACTGTGACTCTGCATATGCTAACTGATGTGTAGAGACTGATGAAGAGACACTGTGACTCTCTGCATATGCTAACTGATGTATAGAGACTGATGAAGAGACACTGTGACTCTGCATATGCTAACTGATGTGTAGGGACTGATGAAGAGACACTGTGACTCTCTGCATATGCTAACTGATGAGTAGAGACTGATGAAGAGACACTGTGACTCTCTGCATATGCTAACTGATGTGTAGGGACTGATGAAGAGACACTTTGACTCTCTGCATATGCCAACTGATGTGTAGAGACTGATGAAGAGACACTGTGACTCTCTGCATATGCTAACTGATGTATAGAGACTGATGAAGAGACACTGTGACTCTCTGCATATGCTAACTGATGTGTAGAGTCTGATGAAGAGACACTGTGACTCTCTGTATATGCTAACTGATGTATAGAGACTGATGTAGAGACACTGTGACTCTCTGCATATGCTAACTGATGTGTAGGGACTGATGAAGAGACACTGTGACTCTCTGCATATGCTAACTGATGTATAGAGACTGATGAAGAGACACTGTGACTCTCTGCATATGCTAACTGATGTATAGAGACTGATGAAGAGACACTGTGACTCTCTGCATATGCTAACTGATGTGTAGAGTCTGATGAAGAGACACTGTGACTCTCTGCATATGCTAACTGATGTGTAGGGACTGATGAAGAGACACTGTGACACTCTGCATATGCTAACTGATGTGTAGGGACTGATGAAGAGACACTGTGACTCTGTATATGCTAACTGATGTGTAGGGACTGATGAAGAGACACTGTGACTCTCTGCATATGCTAACTGATGTATAGAGACTGATGAAGAGACACTGTGACTCTCTGCATATGCTAACTGATGTGTAGGGACTGATGAAGAGACACTGTGACTCTGTATATGCTAACTGATGTGTAGGGACTGATGAAGAGACACTGTGACTCTCTGCATATGCTAACTGATGTGTAGGGACTGATGAAGAGACACTGTGACTCTGTATATGCTAACTGATGTGTAGGGACTGATGAAGAGACACTGTGACTCTCTGCATATGCTAACTGATTTGTAGGGACTGATGAAGAGACACTGTGAATCTCTGCATATGCTAACTGATGTGTAGGGACTGATGAAGAGACACTGTGACTCTCTGCATATGCTAACTGATGTGTAGGGACTGATGAAGAGACACCGTGACTCTCTGCATATGCTAACTGATGTGTAGGGACTGATGAAGAGACACCGTGACTCTCTGCATATGCTAACTGATGTATAGAGACTGATGATGAGACACTGTGACTCTCTGCATATGCTAACTGATGTGTAGAGTCTGATGAAGAGACACTGTGACTCTCTGCATATGCTAACTGATGTATAGAGACTGATGATGAGACACCGTGACTCTCTGCATATGCTAACTGATGTATAGAGACTGATGATGAGACACCGTGACTCTCTGCATATGCTAACTGATGTGTAGAGACTGATGAAGAGACACTGTGACTCTCTGCATATGCTAACTGATGTATAGAGACTGATGAAGAGACACTGTGACTCTGTATATGCTAACTGATGTGTAGGGACTGATGAAGAGACACTGTGACTCTCTGCATATGCTAACTGATGAGTAGAGACTGATGAAGAGACACTGTGACTCTCTGCATATGCTAACTGATGTGTAGAGACTGATGAAGAGACACTGTGACTCTCTGCATATGCTAACTGATGTGTAGAGACTGATGAAGAGACACTGTGACTCTGCATATGCTAACTGTTGTGTAGGGACTGATGAAGAGACACTGTGACTCTGCATATGCTAACTGATGTGTAGAGACTGATGAAGAGACACTGTGACTCTCTGCATATGCTAACTGATGTATAGAGACTGATGAAGAGACACTGTGACTCTGCATATGCTAACTGATGTGTAGGGACTGATGAAGAGACACTGTGACTCTCTGCATATGCTAACTGATGTATAGAGACTGATGAAGAGACACTGTGACTCTCTGCATATGCTAACTGATGTATAGAGACTGATGAAGAGACACTGTGACTCTCTGCATATGCTAACTGATGTGTAGAGACTGATGAAGAGACACTGTGACTCTCTGCATATGCTAACTGATGTGTAGAGTCTGATGAAGAGACACTGTGACTCTCTGCATATGCTAACTGATGTGTAGGGACTGATGAAGAGACACTGTGACACTCTGCATATGCTAACTGATGTGTAGGGACTGATGAAGAGATACTGTGACTCTGTATATGCTAACTGATGTGTAGGGACTGATGAAGAGACACTGTGACTCTCTGCATATGCTAACTGATGTATAGAGACTGATGAAGAGACACTGTGACTCTCTGCATATGCTAACTGATGTGTAGGGACTGATGAAGAGACACTGTGACTCTGTATATGCTAACTGATGTGTAGGGACTGATGAAGAGACACTGTGACTCTCTGCATATGCTAACTGATTTGTAGGGACTGATGAAGAGACACTGTGAATCTCTGCATATGCTAACTGATGTGTAGGCAGGGCCGGATTTACATCTCAGGTGCCTGTAGGCACAAAAACCTGAAGCGCCCCCCCCACCCCCACCCCAAAAAAGTGGAAAAAAATGAGGACTTTTTTATTATTATTTAGGACAACTAAAATAAATATTAGATGTAAAATTACATTTTCCCTTTTATGGAGATACACAAATACACACACCAATTGCAATATTTGTTGTAATGGAAGCTACACCAAAAATCAATATTCACTTGACTCAAATGGCCATACAATTTCTGTTATGTATAACATAAACAAATCATGTTAAACTTTGAATGCAAAATATTCCCTATTTAAAGGGACATAAAATGTGACAGTTTGCTAGGGCATTTTATTATTGCACTAGTGCTTGCACAGAAGTGTGTTAGCCTCTTGCAAAAGAGTTAAACACATAGTCAATGTCAGTTCTGAGACAGCAATACACATCTGTGCAGACCCAAATGGGCTCATAGCACATGTTTACTTACAAGCCATTAGTGTATTGCTTTTCTGGAGAGGACTTTGACTATGTGCTTAACATTTTGTTGGAGTTAAACACAGTTTTGTGTAAACAATAGCAATATTAAAACTAGCAGCATGCAAGCTCATCAACAACCCTTGCAGCCAGTGGAAGAAAATATAAATATAATATGATGTTGCTCTTAAAGGAAAAAATGGAATGTTGTAGATTATATGTAATCCAGGGGTCAACAAATGTGTTTAAAATTAGAAATTAGAAATTTCATTTACCACAAAACACAAACATACCACACTTACTTGATAAAATAACAGATTAACGATTTTTAATGTGATGTGTGTGTGTGTATATATATGTATATATATATATATATATATATATATATATATATATATATATATATATATATATATATATATACACATACACATACACATACATATACATACATACAAAAACAAATATGCCATGTGAGTAGTTTACACACATACACATTATACAGCCTTACAGTCTACAAACTTTGTTGTCAAAGTGCCCTAAAGGCTGTAAATCAGCAGCTTGTAATAAAGAGCAGAGCAGCTATTCCCACATAACCTCCACACCCCCAATGCCTTTATAGAACAAAAACATTAATCCTGAAGCAGAATTTAACCCCCTGGCTATCAAAATGCACTACAGCACATAACAAGTGAATACACTGCAACCCTCTCTGGTAGCCAAGGGGTTAAAGTGTGCTCTGCTTGTTATGTTGTCATTCTAGGCAGCATTAGAAGCCTTGTACAGTCCTAACCTGTTGTTCTGATTCTGAAGCTTTCATTCCTCAACAAAAGTATCTGCTACACATCAGCATGGAGCTTGGCTGTGTGAGGCAACAGAAGTACAGAAAATAAAAGTGAAACTAAACATGCCTGGCGAAAATGGGAGGGGTTTAGTTTTAATCTTTGCCCTTCTCTCCTTCATGGCTCCCTCAACTGCTGTAACATATTCCCAATGAAACACTTGACATTGTAGGCACCTGGCAGCACAATTCTTACTAAAATTAATGCCCTCACAGGCAGGCGCCCCTCACTGCCAGGCGCCTGTAGGCACATGCCTACTGTGCCTAATGGGAAATCCGGCCCTGTGTGTAGGGACTGATGAAGAGACACTGTGACTCTCTGCATATGCTAACTGATGTGTAGGGACTGATGAAGAGACACCGTGACTCTCTGCATATGCTAACTGATGTGTAGGGACTGATGAAGAGACACCGTGACTCTCTGCATATGCTAACTGATGTATAGAGACTGATGATGAGACACTGTGACTCTCTGCATATGCTAACTGATGTGTAGAGTCTGATGAAGAGACACTGTGACTCTCTGCATATGCTAACTGATGTATAGAGACTGATGATGAGACACCGTGACTCTCTGCATATGCTAACTGATGTATAGAGACTGATGATGAGACACCGTGACTCTCTGCATATGCTAACTGATGTATAGAGACTGATGATGAGACACTGTGACTCTCTGCATATGCTAACTGATGTGTAGAGACTGATGAAGAGACACTGTGACTCTCTGCATATGCTAACTGATGTGTAGAGTCTGATGAAGAGACACTGTGACTCTCTGCATATGCTAACTGATGTATAGAGACTGATGAAGAGACACTGTGACTCTCTGTATATGCTAACTGATGTATAGAGACTGATGAAGAGACACTGTGACTCTCTGCATATGCTAACTGATGTGTAGGGACTGATGAAGAGACACTGTGACTCTGCATATGCTAACTGATGTGTAGAGACTGATGAAGAGACACTGTGACTCTCTGCATATGCTAACTGATGTGTAGGGAGGACTGATGAAGAGACACTGTGACTCTCTGCCTATGCTAACTGATGTGTAGGGAGGACTGATGAAGAGACACTGTGACTCTCTGCATATGCTAACTGATGTGTAGGGACTGATGAAGAGACACTGTGACTCTCTGCATATGCTAACTGATGTATAGAGACTGATGAAGAGACACTGTGACTCTCTGCATATGCTAACTGATGTGTAGAGACTGATGAAGAGACACTGTGACTCTCTGCATATGCTAACTGATGTGTAGAGACTGATGAAGAGACACTGTGACTCTCTGCATATGCTAACTGATGTATAGGGACTGATGAAGAGACACTGTGACTCTCTGCATATGCTAACTGATGTGTAGAGACTGATGAAGAGACACTGTGACTCTCTGCATATGCTAACTGATGTGTAGGGACTGATGAAGAGACACTGTGACTCTCTGCATATGCTAACTGATGTGTAGAGACTGATGAAGAGACACTGTGACTCTCTGCATATGCTAACTGATGTGTAGAGACTGATGAAGAGACACTGTGACTCTCTGCATATGCTA